>NC_045732.1:95590759-95890759 GCF_009834535.1 Camelus ferus | reverse complement strand
TCAAGGACACTGTATATGCAAGGATTTCAAGCAATGAGTCAGGGCAGTGAGTCAATATCATTGGACAAATGGACTTCTCAGGTCTCTAACTTGTGCTACCTAAATGACTATTCTACTTAATTTAGGGTTACCAGCTAAAATGCAAGATGTCCAGTTAAATACGATTTTCAGATAAATAATTTTTGTAGTATAGGCATGTCCCAAATATTGCATGGGACATATTTACATTGACGATTATTCATTGTTTATTTGAAATTCAAATTTACTAGGCTTCCTGATTTTTTATTTGCTAAGTCTGGCAACCCTGGCTTAATTGTAAGACCTGGTCCACTGAAAGTTACCATCAAAAAGTGCCAACTGGGGTCAGAAGACCTAAACAAACAATTTTCCAGTGAAGATGTACAAATGCCCAATAGGCACATGAAAAAATGCTCAGTATCACTAATTATCAGAGAAATGCAAATCAAAACTACAATGAGGTATGATCTCACACTGGTCAGAATGACCATGATTAAAAAGTCCACAAATGATAAATACTGGAGAGGGTGTGGAGAAAAGGGAACCCTCCTACACTGTTGATGGGAATGCAGTTTGGTGCAGCCACTGTGGAAAACATTATGGAGATTCCTCAAAAGACTAAAAATAGACTTACCATATGAGACAGCAATCCCACTCCTGGGCATATATCTGGAGGGAACTCAATTCGAAAAGATACATGCAGCCCAATGTTCATAGCAGCACTACTTACCATAGCCAAGACACGGAAACAACCTAAATGTCTATCAACAGATGACTGGATAAAGAAGATGTGGTATATATATAATGGAATACTACTCAGTCATAAAAAGAATGAAATAATGCCATTTGTGGCAACATGGATGGACCTAGAGATTATCATACTAAGTGAAGTAAGCTAGAAAGAGGAAGAAAAATATCGTATGAGATCGCTCATATGTGAAACTAAAAAAAAAAATTGACATAAATGAACTTATTTACAAAACAGAAACAGACTCACAGACATAGAGAACAAACTTACAGTTACCAGAGGGGAGAGGGAGTAGGAAGGGATAAAATGGGAGTTTGGGATTAGCAGATACAAACTACTATATAAAACAGATAAACAACAAGGTCCTACTATACAGCACAGGAAACTGTATTCAATATCTTATGATAGCCTATAATGAAAAAGAATAAGAAAAGGAATATATATATATATACATGTGTATATATATATATATATATATATATATATACACATATATATAACTGAATCACTATGCTGTACACCAGAAACTAACACAACATTGTAAATTGACTATAATTCAATTTTTTAAAAAAAGTGCCTGTTGGGCATCTGCTTGCTTGTGACACTTGGTTGTAATTGATCCCAGAGCAGGTAACACTGTGCTGGAGGTGCGGGAAGCAGTGACGGAGAAAGAGAGAAGGCAGCTGTGGGAGAAACTTATACCATCCAGCCCATCATGAGACTGGTCTTAGTCACTTGTACGTGACATAAAAGTAATGTTCCTAGGCCTTTTTAGAAAATAGAACTAGTCCTATTTGCCTCTCATCACCAACTCCTCCCGCTACACCCATCTGCTCTGCTAGTCTGCTTGATTCTATTCTGCTCTTTGATAAATGAAAAAGGAACAAGTTTTGGCAAATGCCAAGCCTCGTGTTCTCCGAGAGCGATCTGGGTCTCAGAAGGCATATTGCAAGCAAAGAACAAGGCGGGCTGGGGGCATGGCTGGGCCGCTGCACAGACAGTAGGGCTGCTCAGATGTAATTAAGTACCAGGCGCAGACCCCACGAGTAACAGTGGGAAGAGTTCCATGACCAAAAAATATCAGGGAAGTGAAGTGGAGACTGTTTACAAGCCTAATTAGCAATTTGCACAACTCCAGAGTTAAAATTCTTGCTCGTGTCAGGCAGCTTTGTGGACTGACACCAGGCAAGCTGAACTGGGCCCCGGGAGAGGGCGGCGCTAGGCTCTTGCTAATTGGCCAAGTCCAGTGGCTAAGGCACCTACTAAGACATTCAAATTGAGAAAAAGGACCAAATGAGAGCAAGAATAGTGGGCTGACTCATTTCCAAGACAGTAATAGTGGCTAAGGAATGCAAACTCCAGAAATTAAGCCTTTGAGTGGAAATAATAATAATGATGATGATAATGAATATAATAACAAACCTTTAAAGTATACATTTCCCCAAACATACACGTTATATGTTTTAAACAAAGAAAGTTAGCCTAAGCCGTCTTCTCAGAAGAGAAGACAAAGGCCCAGAGAGGGGAAGTGACCTACCTAAGGTCACACAGCAGGTCAGTGGCTGTCTCCTGACTCCCATTCCAGTGCTCCATCCACTGTTCAAGGATGCTTTTCTGGAGATTCTGAACTGGTTCAGTTTTTCTCCTTCACATTCTTTTTTCTGATGCTTTTAGTTTAGTTTTGCTTTGTTTTTAAGATACTTAGCATCTATCCTCTTAAAAATTATTAAGTGCACAATAAAATTTTGTTAACACAGTGTTGAACAGCAGATCTCTGGAATTTATTTGTCTCGTATAACTGAAATTTTATACCATTGAACAGCAACTCTCCTCTCTCGAGACCCTGGCAACCACCATTCTACTCTGTTTCTATGATTTTCACTCTTTTGGACATCTCTTTTGAAGTGGGATCATGCACTATTCGTCCTTCTAAGATTGGCTTATTTCACTTAGCATAATGTCATCTGGGTTCATCCATGTTGTCACATATTTGTTGGCACAATTTCCTGCTTTTTTTTTAAAGCTGAATAATATTCCACTGTAAGTGCAAACCATATTTTCTTACCCGTTCACCTGTCAATGGACATTTAGCTGTATCTTGGCTATTGTAAATAATGCCTCAATGAACGTGGGAGTACAGATATCTCTTCACAATCCTGCTTTCCATTCCTTTGGATATATACCCACAAGTGGGATTGCCAGAGCATATGGTAGTCCTATTTTTAATTTTTTGAGGAAACTCCATACCATTTTCCATGACATTTGCACCATTTTAAAGCCTCAGCAACAGTGTACAAGGGTCCCAAAATTTCTCCACATCCTCACCAGCACTTGGTATCTTTATTTTCTGTTTTGGTTTTTGCTTTGACAATAGCCACCCTAAAGGTGTGAGGTGGCAATCTCATTGTGGCATGGATTTGTATTTCCCTGAGGATTAGTGATAATACCTGTTGGGCATCTGTATATCTATTCAAGTCCTTTGTCCATTTTATAATCGGGTTATTTGGTTTTTACCAGAAGAATGGTTTGCAAATATTTTCTCTCATTCTGTAGGTTGTCTTTTTACTCTGTTGATTGTTTCCTTTTGCTGTACAGAAGATTTTTTTCAGTTTGATGCAGCCCCACTTGTCTATTTTTACTTTTGTTGTTCGTGCTTTTCATGTCATATGTAGGAAATCATTGCCTAGGATTTACAGATTCAGTGCAATCTTCATCAATCCCTATTTTTTACAGAAATATTAAAAATTCTAAAATTCATATGGAACTATGAAAGACTCCAAATAGCCAAAGCAATCTTGAGAAAGAAGGACAAAACTATAGGCATCACACTTCCTGATTTCAAAAATATATCTATTACAAAATCACAGTAATTAAAACCAGTATGGTACTGGCATAAAAACAGACATATAGACTGATGGAACAGAATAGAGAGCCCAGAAATAAACCCAGGCATTTACAGTCAACGGATCTTCTATGAGGGTGCCAAGAATACATAATGGAGAAAGGACAGTTCCTTCAACAAATGGTGTTTGTTGGGAAAACTGAATATTCACACACAGAAGAATGCAATTGGACCCTTATTTTACACCATACATGAAAATCAACTCAAAATGGATTAAAGATGTAAATGTAAGATCTGAAACTATAAAACTCCTTGAAGAAGATATAGAGGAAAAGCTTCATGACACTGGTCTAGGCAATGACTCCTCCTCTACATTCTTGTTCTTCTAGTATATTTTCTCTTACTTTCAGAATCTGCTGGTTCCATGCTTTTGAAGTTCTTTTGGAAAACTGTCACTGTTTCCTCTCCCCCCACCTACTCCTCTACCTTAGGATCACTTTTCCATCCTCTCCATAAACTCCCATATCTAGATGATGAGTTCTACATAGTCGATTTTTTTAGTAGACAGAAATACAGCTGGGTCCTGTACCACAGCTGAGCAACACAGGACCCCTCCACCTCTCCTCCTTCATGTAGCCATTAGCAGATGAAAATTCTAAAATTCTACTGAGATGTGCCTCCTGTGTGCCAGACACTGTACTAAAACAATGCATGAATTTTACTGTATCCTCACAGTAACTCTATCATGTAGGCACTATTATTGGTCCCATTTTGCAGGTGAGGATCCTGAAGTTCAGAGAGCTTAAGTGTTGATCCCAAGGTTACCCGGCTAGTAAGTGACACAATAGAATTTGAATTTGGGCAGTCTGACTATAATGTCCATGCTTTTAGTCTTTATGAGATCCCCTTTGGAATATCTGACATACTGCTGCCAGAGTACTTTTCTTAAGCTATGTCATTATTATGTCCTTCCCTACTGCCTCTAGACATTTACTGTCCAACATGGAAGATACTAGACATACGTAGCTGTTTAAATATAACTTTAAGTTAATTTAAATAAAATTTAAAATGCAGTTCTTCACTCCCATTAATCACAGTTCAAGTGCTCAAAAGCCATATGCAGAAAGTGGCTACTATATGGTCAGCACCAAGAGAGAATATTTCCATCATTCCAGAAAGCTCTATTGGACAGCACTGTTCTAGAGACTAAAATTTGAACACTTCTGCCCGGTATTTCAAATGTTCTGCCATCTGGCCTGTACCAACTTTTCAGCAGAAAGGCAGAAAATGAGGAGGAAGAACCGAGGCTGGAGAAAGGAACAGGAGCCTGAGGATGGAGCGCCCGCTATGCCACTGCAAGGAAGCAAGGCCTCAGCCTGTAGGACACAGTGGACTTCCTTCCTAAGAACGGATCAAGCCAGTGCACGTTGAGACCTGACTCAAAATCGTCTCTTTCAGGAAGCCTGACTAAATAACCAGAGAAGTTGGAAGAGCATGTCACCCTGTTGACTGGGTACTCCCCAGCAGTGACAGGATGGGTTCCAATGCTTACAGAAAAGAGAAAGAGCTCACATTCGAAATGGAGTCAAGGACCTGTGCTCAAATCACAGTACTGCTGCTTATGAGTGTGTAATATAGGGCACTGCCACTTACCATCATTGAGCTTCTGTTTGCCTCTCTGTAAAGCAGAGCCAATAATACCTATTCTCCAGACTTGTGTGGCTATCAATTAAGATAATGAGGAAAGTGAGATGATGGTCTGGGGTAGGACCTGGGCTTTAAACCCTTTCATATGATTTTAAGGAATTAGCCACGGTTGAAAATCACTGAACTGCATGATCTTTGAGGTCCCTTCCAGCTTTGAACTTCAAGTGTTGACCATAGTAAGAAAGGTCAGAAGTCAGTTTGGACAAAACCATTACCAAGGTCCCCCTAGCAGGCTGTAGGCTTCGCAAGCCATCTGTGTTGCAGCCATCATGCAGAGCCCAGATTTCCAAGTGAAACAGCATCTTTGATGAAAGTGCAGGTTTGGTGTTGGCTTCTTGGCAGAATTTGTCTCCATCCAGTGACAGATGCACCCAGAACCTCCAGACCAGGACTATACCACCACGCATTTTTATTGTCCTCAAAATGAGTCATTAAACAGTGCCAGTGAATTTAGACTTTGAATGTTGGTTCAAAGGTTTCTCCTGTCACATAGAATCACTTTACTTCAAGGACATGGAAGTTTCAAAACAGCAGGCAAGTGGAAGTCCAGAGGTATGCTAGGTGAAGACAGCTGAGAGAAGCCGGCAGAGGGAGGGAGAAGTGGGAGGGGACTAGTCTAACTAATTCAAATAGCATACTACAGTGTCCCAGTAGAAGAGCACAGCAAAAGCTGATTTCCTAGCACTTGAATCCTCCAAAGACCTCTCTGTCCGCCAGCCCTTCTGCACATCAACAACACGTGGAGACCCGACATCCCACCTCATGGCTCAGGAACCCTTCAAGGCCTTAAAGTGCCTACTTAAATTACCAAAGAAAGATAAAACTACACTCAACCTGACACAACATTATTAATGATATTTTGCTTTATGGTCACGCTTTGAAAATCAGAAATTCCTAAAGGGTGACTAGGGAAGCACTCTGTTAAACTAGAAGGTCTAATGAATCATGGCGTCCATTCCCAACTGCATAAAACAAAATTTGTAGGAGTCTGTGTGTTTGCAATTCCATCTTGCAACCAGAAAAAAAGAATTAAATGGAGATTCGTGGCTCTCACTTCACAAGCAAATGTCTTAGCTCCAAAACGGGCTCCCAGGGCAAACCCATCATCACTGCCTTGATCATCTGTCACAGCCACACAACTGAGTCAGTCGTGAAAAGACACCCCAAGGTTCTGAACACCAAAACCAAAACGGATCCTGCAGATCTTTCTTCTTACCACTATATTCTGCCTGATTTCTTGTTTAACTGTTGCCCCTAAACTATATGGAAAACATTTCATTTTTGTTTGTGGCACTTCAGGGTTTGGCTATCGAACCAGTTCTATGGCAGAAAGGCAAGTTATATACATTCACTTTTGTTTTGTTAAAAATAAGGCAGCTGAGGATTAGTTAATCAAAATTCTCAGGGAATGGACTGTTCTAATTAACAGAATCTTCTGAAAAACTGTTTGGCTGAAATTAAATGAATGTTGAAGCAATCCATTTAGTTGGGTCTAATTTTGGCACATTTTCTGAGAGGCCTGCTTTCATCTACCTGCCTTAAAGACACTCTTGAATCTTTGGTATCTGAGGCCCTTACAGGGCTTTGGGGTTATCATTTTGTACACCTGTTTTCAATCTCCAGGAGGAGAAATGAAGATAGATACAGTGACAACATATACTGAGCTCAGGACACTGCTGTGATGAAATTTCCAATTTCAAAGGTTTATTATCTATTCCCTCTTTTAAGTCAAGGGCATGGGAAGAGGAAAATCCTGTTAATTGAAGGTTCTGGTTAAACAAAATTAATGTAACAATGCTTTCAACTTTTCTATAGATTTTCACGCCTGGTTCTCATTTGATTCTCATTACACTCTCAGGGAGGCAAATTCCTCATTTTATAAACTGAGGCCTAGAGAGGCTACGGGGCTTGCCCAAGGCTAAGATTAGTTAATCAAGCATCTGAAGTCTCATTCAAGCATTCTTTTCAACACATCACACTGTGATATATCCATGTCAATTATACTTTTACTATATTTGTATTGACTTCCTCCCAATCAGGCCACATTGGGCTCAGCTAATCCCACCACAGTTGGAGAAATATCTGAATGTGTGCTCAACTTTTGTAGCACTCAGAATAGCTTAGGTGAAAGTCATGGCTAGTTGAGAGCTATTTATTTTGCATAATATGATCCTGGCATATTAAATACTATTTACACCCTTGTGTTAAGGATACATTACTTGTCGGTGGTATCACTGTCTGTGGGGCTACATTATTTTTGGAAAGGTTTTTGTGTCTCCAAAGATACACCACTGGACTTCTAAAAGGCCAGAGAATGCTAATATTTGAAAAGAAGGGAGAATGTGTGATCTGAGGTTCCTTGTATGTCCTTTAAGTAACAAAAGTAAATCATCTCCATTGATCTTTATAGTAATTTTATGAAGTTGGTAGAGCAGGTATCATGGTCACATTTTACAGAGTGGGTCCTGAGGTTCAGCTAGGTTGTCATGGTACCCTAAACTCAGCTGCATATACCTTTCCCCTATAGTGCTCACTAAAGCTCACTCATCATCAGAATGCCCTGGGAGCTTGTTACAAATACACCTTTCCCAGCTCCATCCCGAACATACTGAATCAGAATTTCCAGGGATAAGACTCAAAATGAAGAGCTATCAATCGATCAATCAACTGATTGATCAATTTGTAAAATTGCCTGTCCTATCAACCTCATAAGATGATTATTCAAGACCAACAGATGTAATTTTAATTTTATTACTAAAAATGAAAGAATTAAGATACTAGAGGACGGCAGCTGCTTAGAGCAACAATTTCATGATTATCCTCTGATCAGCACCATATCCCATGTCAGAGGTAGAGTTGGAATGGGGACACACAAAATGCACAGGACTCAGACTGGCCTTGGAGAGTTTATCAGGTAGTTGGTTGCTAGGTCAATG
This sequence comes from Camelus ferus, assembly GCF_009834535.1. Taxonomy (NCBI): domain Eukaryota; kingdom Metazoa; phylum Chordata; class Mammalia; order Artiodactyla; family Camelidae; genus Camelus; species Camelus ferus. Next base: position 95,882,508 of record NC_045732.1, on the reverse strand, counting down.
GTTCTGGCACTCTACCAAGCATCAGAATCACCTGAAGAGCCTGTTAAAACACCAGTCACTGGGTCCCAGCCCCAGGGTTTCTGCTTTAATAGGTTTAGAGGCAGAGACCCAGAATCTGCATTTTTAACGAATTTCCCAGGTGATGCTGATGCCGCTAGTCCAAAGACCACACTTTGGGAACCACTAGCTTAGGCATCCTTTTAAATCTGATGGCTTTCTTAGGGTTTCCTGGTGTCCTCCTCATCTTTTTCTTCACCTACCAACACAGGGCTATGCCTCCATGTGCCTCTGTCACAGAAGGAAATCTTCCTGACCCCTGAAAGAAAATCCCATTTTTTTTTAACACAAATGCCCTGGCTAGCACCATTTCAAGTGGAAACATTTGCTTTCTTCACGGCCTGTTTTCTCAAGAAATAGAGAAGCCCTCTGCTTTGGAGTCCAGAAGGAGGTGGCAGAGAGAATCGTCTCTCTCCCCACTGCATAAGGCAGTGCTTCTAAACGTCTGATGAACAGTGGCAGAATTGCCTGGGGTATTTATTAAGAATTGAAATTATAGGACCCACTGCAGACCTAGTAAGTTGGAATTTCCAGATGTGAGACTGGGGAATGTGAAGTCTAAGGGCTTCAGGTTATTGGCATTTCTGATGTACACTAAAGTTGGAGAAACCTAGAAGGAGGATTCACCCAGTGTTAGGTTTGGACAAGGACCATTATAAAAAGTCTCATTTCTTTTAACTGACCACCATTACCCCTCTCCTGGACCTCCATGTCCCCTAAGAAGCCTCCTGAGACTGAGAGTGACACCAGCCCCTCCCTCCTTTACCCTCCCACATGACCCCCTCCCCAACCCACACGAATCCACTTGCCTGGGACGTTTCTCAGGTAGCTAAAGCACCACACCTAAATCCCTGACAAATTCTGCTGAGGGAGGAAAAGATTCTTTTCTTCTTTTTAAGATGCTTTTATTTTCTTTAATGTTTATACCGTCTCTCTCTTTAAATTTTTATCTCTCCTTTTTTATGACACAGTCTGGAAATGTCTCAAAGCTATTTATATTCCATACTGACTTTAGTCTTTTTTAATGTTCTGAGGAATGCCATTGCTTATTATTGAAATGATGCAATGAGATACGAGAGAAAAAGAGAGTGAGAACGAGAGGGGGAGAGAGAGAGAAAGGAAAGTGGGGAAGAAAATAACTGGGAGCAACATTGATTAGAAAGATAGTCTGATGCAAGTGTTGGAACTCTCCTTCTAGAGCACGATAGTTTAATCGTCAGTTCATTAGTTGGCATGCTCCTCTTCCTATCTTTCTAGAATGGGGAAGACTTGGAAGTTTGGGGGTCAAATGCATCCTTTCACTTGCTTTGGTAGCTATACATTTGTCAGTGTGTTTGCTTTTTGGTTCATTGTTTAGTTAGAGCAAGTATATGTCTTGTGTCTCTAGAGCTAGTCACTGTATAACTTATGTTTTTTTCATTATGGTTTTCACAATAGAATTCCACACACAGTGGGACACAGAGTAACTAATGAAGGTCAGAAAAACACCATGGGGGCATAGGTTGCTAGGACACAGAGACACAGAACCAAACAAGTGAGTCCTTTATATGGGAGGGGGGAATGACCACATGCAATTCATCAATACTCAGCTTTAATAAGCTTCTAAATTCTGTTTCTCTTGCTCCATCTCAAGATGTGTGTGTGTGTGTGGCAAAGAGAGTGCATGTTTGAAAAATGTATTTCATTAGACATCATAACCATGTTCTCAGTTTATACAGCACAGTAACTTTTACAAGTCTGCAGAGTCAGATCCAGTTCTCTTTTTTGAATTACTTTCAGGAGCATACAAGTGTCATTGACAACTAAGTAAAATCTGTGAAAGGAATAAAAAGTCATCCCCACTATAGCTGCAAATGGAGCCATATGGAAATTACAGGACCCACTGCAGACCTAGTAAATCGGAATTTCCAATTTTGAAGGTGACCACTTCCAACATGGGGTCTTTGGACACCCAAAATCTTTCCCTGACCCAAAATGTGTCCTTTGATGTCCCTACCACAACTATCAAGACCCAATTGTTAGAATGGAAGGAGCCACCCTTTGAGGCTAACACTTGGAGAACTGTGTTATAAGCTAAAGCTTTAACACATAGGCAAATGTTTGATTCTATCACTTCTCAAGACCCTGAGGAAATAGGACACAGAACAGGTTAAGCTTTGGTTTTTATTGGCGGCAGTCAATGGAGGTCAGGAATGACCTGAAGCTGGGCACACTGGCACAGCAGGCTGACCTGGGTGAAGGGCACTAGTGAGGCACACGGAGTAGCCAGGAACTAACTTTAAGGTCCTGGAATTCTGGTGGTGGGGAGCTATGCATTTATTAGGATCATATTAGGCTGCAAGTAACAAAATCCTATCAGTGGTTTAAACAAATAGGGATTTTAAAAATATATAACAGAAGCCTCCAGGTAGATAGTTGTAAGCATGGGTTCCACTGTTCAAGAATGCCATCAAAGACCTACGCTTTCCTTTCTGCTTCACCATCCTTGGCACACTGGCTTTCACCTTCATGATTGTTACCTCGTGGTCACAAGATCGCCATGACATCAGTGCTCCTAAGAGGCAGGAAGATGAGGAAAGAGCAGTATCAACCACATCCATCACCTTTTATCAGGAAAACAAAATCTTTGCCAGAAACCCCCAATAGACTTCCATTTAAATCTCCTTGGCTTGAACTATATTCCATGCCCCACCTATCTAAGACCGGTTGCAAGGGAGACTGGGAAGGGGAGTATTTAGCTGGGCGCACTGCCACCTTAAACAAAACCAGGATTATGCTAGCAAAGAAGAGGGAAATTGATCCTGGGTAGACAACAAACAGTGCCTGCCAAAGACCGAAGGAGAGCTTTGGCTTCTCTCCTTCAGTTCAGCTAATACTCACTGGGTACCTACTAGGTGCCAAACACTATGCCATGTGCTGTGACATCTGGCTTTTGCCTCAGGCTATCCAGAATTCAAAGAATGAAGCTTCTTCACGGGGGTAAATGACCAAAACGAACGTCTAGCTGCACGTCAAGCTTTATTTTGTTCCCAGGCACCAAGCTGTGCTGAGCTTTGAGAATGTAATTTCATCTAATCTTTCAGATACTTTGGGGCAGAGACTCAAACACCAGCTAACCTGCTCCAGATATGGACCTTCACAAAGAAAAGCCTTTGAATTTGAGCTACCAGGGTCATTTTTTAAAATGGTGCATCAGTTATTTTATGCATGCAAACCCCTTTCTGCTTTTTAATTGGATTTGTGCCTGGATGCACTGCAAATTGCTTTTGAAGATGGACTGCAGAATAGGTTCCAGCTCTGGACAGCAGTACAACGGCACAGGCGCCTCAGGTGCCAGCTCACCTCCCTACGTTTAGCCACGCAGCCTCCAATCTCATCCTACTTGCTAATGGGTCAGTACAAAGGACTTCTTATAACCTGAAAACGAGCTTTGAAGACCTCTGCCCCTCAAAAAAGCAAAGGCAAAATGATTAAGAGCTCTAGAATGATTTCAATTAAGGGTTTGTTTCTGGGGATTCTCTCTCCAAGGAAAGATGAATAAATGGCTCTTAGGAAAGAAACGATCTTTGCTGCTTTGATGCGGGGAGGGCCAACCAGATAATCCTTGAGCTCAGTAACATTTTGTTTTTAGTAAAGGCAGAGTGGAAAAGGACTTTGGGGATGTCTGGGAGCGTCCAGTAGGGTCACATTGCATAGACTCTACAAAATCAACCTTTTGGCCGGTTGGCAAAACTACCTACACAGTGTGGTTTGAGAAGGAACTTCTTGCCCACAAATTTCATTTTCCGTGGCCTGTCAAAGTGGAAGTCCCATTAATGTTGTTTCCTAAGGGCCTTCTGGTGACAGGTGCATTCTGTTTTCAGGGAAGGGTAATGTTATCTGGGGTTAGTTTATCTGCTTGGCCCATTGTCACCCAGATGAGATCAGGGCTCCAAAGTTAAGGAACATAAAATGGGCGCTTTTTCTTTTTTTGAGGGATAGAAAAGAGATGGTCTGTAATTTAGGACCCAGGCAGAACTCAGTGAGTTGTTAGGAGGAAGTCTAGGGAAGGCAAGGAAGAGCAGGTGGGCCCTGGGCTCCTGGGGAGAGAGGGTGCTGATAGAGGAACAGGAGAGTGGCAGGGCCCTGGGGTGAGTAGACATTCATGGCACTTGTCCTTGTAAAGCTTCTGTTTGAATCAGAGAAGACTAGCCATACTGTCTTTAGGCCCTTCCTTCAAGGAAGCAGAATGTAGTAGAGCAGCCAGCGTGGTGTCTTATAGACACTTACAGAAAGTGTCTAATAAATCCAGACCATGAAAGGTTGCATGAAGAAATTTGAAGGGGAGGATATGGTTCATGGAAGGGCAGAAGAACCTCAGTGGAATAAATCCAAAGTGTTCATTCCTACTCTGTGCCATCCAGTGCATCCCCTGTGCTTTCCCCGTATCTGATATGAAATCCCACCTAACAAAACATCTCTATGGAGTCGCATTGGAATTGGTGGGTGGGGAGGGTGAAGATAACTTGTGGAGTAGGAGAAATAAAATAGCTAGAGAAGAGCCATAGGAAGGAGAATAAAAGAAGCAGGTGGAGGTGGAAGCAAAAGGGAGAAGGGATGTCAAAAAGGAAAGGGAATTTGACGGTTGATATTATTTATATTCTTAAGATATACATAATTTGTAATGCATGTGTGCTCAAAGTTTTCCCATTTTTTTCTTTTAACTTTCTATAATTAATAATTATTTTTATATCATGAGATTATATATCTGCCTATCTCTTCTCATAAATTTCCACTTTATTATTTTTATTTTGCCAAATTAACTTATATTTTATTTTAATTTTCTCTGTGACCCACTATTTATGAATTATAATATTTTATTTATGGAATTTATTTAAAAAGAGGTAAAGGGAAATCACAGACATGGGATATTAAAATAATAATAATGACGGTAACACTAATAATAGCCAGCACTTTTATGAAACCTGCTATGTGTACCTGTTGGAAGCACCTCACATGCATTAACTCATTTAATTTTTCCAATCATCTTATGAAGTAGATTTATTATTATTATCATCCCATTTTATAGACTAAGATATGGAGGCACAGAGAGTTTGAGTCAAGATTTGATATTTATAAAGCAGAAGACAAGTGATAAAGAGGCTGATATTTGATCTTTAGACTTTTCAGCTACTTAAGCCAATAATACCTTTTTAAAAAGTCAGTTTAAATCAGATTTCTGTCTTTTGCAACCAAAGAGCCCTTACTAATACTAATTAAAGAAACCAACATCCATTGGCTGCTTATCATGGACAAGACACTGGCTTAGGTGTTTTATATACATTATTTTATTTAATCCTGACAATCCAATGGGTTAAGTACTGTTATTATTATCCTCATTATGAAAATGAAGAAGCTGAAGCACAGAGAGGTTAAGTAACTTACACAGAGTCATGCAGTTAATAGGTAGCAGAGCTGGGAGATAAACTTCTGTAGTCTGACTCCAGACTGCTGGTAACAACACTACCAATCTTTGGTAGACAAAGAGACAGAAGAAGAGAATTTCACCAATCAGCAGTGAATAGCAGAAACTGAAGGCAGCTGAATTCCAAGTGTTCCCTTTAATGAATAACCCGATAAAGTTATAGACACTCTTTCACACTTCCAAGAAATCAGCTGCTCCTCAGGTGAGCATGTGTTTGGAGGCTCTTTAATCTTAAGACACTTATTTCTGACGTCTTGTAGCCTTGACTCTCCAGTGAGGAATTCCTTAGCACTAACTGAAACTAACTCTAGAATTTCCTGTGCCCAAAGAGACTCCCTTCTAAACAGGAAAAGGAAGAACGCATGATGAAGGCATGTATCTCTGTAGCTGTGGCCTGGAAGACTTCCTGGAATGGGAGACCAGTAGCAGGGAAGACCTGGGAAGACCATGCTGAGGGTCAGGAGCCAGCATCCATTGAGCAAAGTCTATCTCTGTTCTTACGGGCCTGCGGCCTCTCACTACAATGGAGTCGGGCATCATCTTTAGGACTTTAGGTCAACCCCTAAGAGCATTCCCTCATCTACAAGGGTCTTACATATAATTAATTGCTGCAGCTTCACTGCAGAAGGAATTGTGTGTATGTTTTTAGTGATTTTGTTGTTTTATTTTTAATGTACATGAAACCCTGTCTTCCGGGAATAAATATTGGCCAAAGAATGATAGCCTATCCCTAATTGGGGTTTAAACAGTTAAAGATTATGAACGACTTTCATTGTTTTTATAACTATTAGGAGGCTCCCTTGATAATTTCCAGCTGATTTATATTTTGGTCTCTATTTCTGCATAGACACCATAAAAATGCTATATTAAATAATATCATATTAAAAACAAAACTGGAACTTAATCTTCACTTAAGAGTCAAACAATAATTTTTATCAGCCTTTGCAAATGGGCCTTGCTTCCCATTCATTAAATGTCTATAAATGTTTGCTAGTTCTTAGAGGTTGAATGATTAAAAGGATAGGAGAGACGTGAATTTTAAAAAATCAATCACTGTTTGTAGCTCTGTTCCAAAATATATCCTTCGTGGCACGGTAGATCTTCTCCATGAGACTAGTTAATAACAAGCATTCTGCATATTTTATAATTATGTGCACTGCCAGCAGAGTGTAGTCAGATTTATTGTACATTTGAGTCCCCAGAATCAGAGTCGTGCCTCACAGCACCTATCATAACAAATGGCATGGAGGGGTTCTTTATATCACAGGATGCTGAGTTGGATATTTAAATAGCATACCCAGGAAGTGTTCTGAGTTATAGTCGCCCCACGAGAGGGGCATCATCCAAAGTACATTATGATTTAAGTGTCATGGTCCATAGCTGGAGCCAGACGCTCACTGAGTCAGAATTAGGATCTATAAGAAAGGGAACAAATAATTGTTCCAGAGAAACCCAAGTTGGCTAGGAGCAGATTGATCAGAAACATTTGTTAGTTCTGATTGGGTTTTGGGCATACTCTAATTCTTAGACGTAAGAGGCAAATCACACACACACACACATATTATTTTTTTGGATCAAGGACATATTTGGTGGAAGCATGGGAGAGGGTCTAATCTCCTAAACCTCTTTTCTATCTCCATCCTTAAAAATGTTGGAATGTGTCACTAAGATAAATGATTTGTGGGTAGAAATGCTTTCCTTCTCTGGCATAAAAGGTATTCTGTAAGTGAAACAGTATTTCTCTATTCCCACCTTGGAGTAAAGGGAGAAGGATCTTTGCTTTTCCATCATATATGTAGGAAGTTTGAAGAATAATTTTTTAATTTAAATGTGTACACAATAATTGCTAATGGTACCTGACTTTTTATATCACTTTTACCTGGCAACTTTTTATCCTCAGGAAATGCCTATGTATCTGACCACTAAGGCTGGTATGATTAACTCTACCTTGACAGGCTTGGAGAGGTGAGGCAACTTATGCAAGTTTCCACACTAAATCAATATAGAGGGCAGACTGACTTGCAGGTCTAATGGCTTCTTGTGCAGTGGTCTTCCTATTGAACTGTGCTATCTAGAGCCTGTGCTGCCCTTGTTAATTTACTTTGAGAAAAGTATGTAAATAAATGTCTAAGATGTTGTTTTCTTACCCTATGCTCATGAATCAAACTGGTGCACTTCTGTCCTCTTACCAGCACCCTCTCCATCTTCCACCCCACCTTCACACACCATTTAAAAGCTCATGTCTCCTGCTACTGGGCAAGAGGCTAGAACATCCAGATCATCTAACTGGGACTTGAGATAAAATTATACTATGTTCCCTCAGAAATTACTTTGACACAGTTACTCCAATAATAAACAGTGGAAAATACAATGTTAAGTACAATCAGCAAATCTCAATGGCCTTAATTGGCATTACTAATTTCTGCACACAAATGAATAGTTACACTACTTTTCTTCCAAATTTCAGTTTGGACATGCAAAGTCCACTTAGTTCACTGGAGCAGAAAGCAGAAGCCCTTACCAAAGTTGACCATCCACATGGCACCATGTAGCCTATGCCTTAAACTCATCTTTACATTGTCCACAGTAACCGTTTGCACAAAGCAATGCACGGAGTAAGGTTTTTAATAAGGGCTTCTTAAATGAATGACTGCTCATGACCAGCCTCAAATTTCTATGTTATTGTTCATTCCACGAGAATAAAATACTTGACTTCACCATATTTATATTGTTATATGTAATACAAGTGTTTATATACCTTAGTTTATTAAATGGATTCAAGCATGGCGCTACCAAAACATACCAGTTATGGAGAAGACCCTAAAGATGCTGTAGCCTATAGCCTTGATAATGTGAAGTGTGGTTCATAGACCAGAAGCATCAGCGTCATCTGGGAGCTCATCAGAAATGTCAGCGTCTCAGGCCCCACTACACACGTATGGCATCAGAATCCACTTCACAAGATTCCCATGTGATTCATATGATTCATGTGCACATGAAGGCTTGGGAAGCACTGCATTATGACAAAAGTTGTCAGCCTTGTCACTACACACCAACAATCACACCGCATATTCTGGTCTACAAATTCTTCTTGAGCTCCTATGGGTTTATTAGGTGCTATAGAGAATATAGAAGAAGGAAATGACATGGTTTTTACTCAGGACAATATATAATCTAGTCCTAAATTGTGTGCTTTATATCCCAATAATGCAGTCATAGGGAAGATCTGGTGGGTTGGCTTATTTAGGGAAGGCTTTTTAGAAATAGAATTTTCAGAGGGGAGGGAAATAGCTCAGTGGTAGAGAGCATGCTTAGCACGCACAAGGTCCTGGGATCAATCCCCAGTGCCTCAATTTTCTTTTAAAAAATGTAGTTTTCACAGATCACCAATCAGTATTTTGGAAAGTAGGGAAAACTGGTAACAATAGCTACTGTTTATCAAGTACTTCTATTTGTCAAGGCCCTAGGTTTCAATTTTTAATATATTATCCCATTTAATCCTTACATTAACCCAATGACTTAGGCAAAGTATAGTGGCTAAGTGTGCCAGCTCTGAAATCAGATGGTCTAGGTTTGAATCCCGCCTTTGCTATTTACTAGCTGTGTGATCATGGGCAAAATATTTAAACTCTCTGTGCCTTAATTTCCTTAGCTATAAAATGGAGAAAAAAGTAGTACTTATCTCAGAGACTAGCTACTTATGAAGATTAAAGGAGTTGATATGCATGAAACACTTCGAACAATGCCCAGCACATAGTAACCATCCAATAAATGTCAGGTATTACGATTTTAATGTTATGAATGGGGAAACTGATGCACAGAGTTAAATAACTTCTCCAAAATTACACAGCTGGTAAGTGGTAGAGCTAGAACTTGAACACTGCTTTGTGTGACTACAGAGCCCACACTCTTAACTCTGTTACATACCTTAAAATGTGCCCCTGGAGGGAGAAGGGGACAGCCATTCTAAATCCAAACTTCTGAGGTGACTGTGAGCCAAGTCCTGCCATGGATGCTGGGCCTACACACGACTTAGACTATTAGCTGAAAATGTTTGTTGTAATGTCTTCATATAAGGTTTCAAGAAAATTTCACTGTTTGAAACAAAGCTCATAAATATTTTGTTTTTTGAGGAGTGGGTATGGCTTCACCCAACAATTCACACTCTTGTTCCTGGATAACTTCATGACCAGTGACAGGGACTTCCTAGATTGCTGACAAGAGAAAGGAGCACAGGCCGTACCCAAGGCCCAGAATAAAGCTATTGGGCCCTGATGAGCTCATTGTGTAAGTAACAGTGTTTCTGTATAAACCACACCTTTAAAAGACAGATTGAAAATGTTCAGGGGGACGGTGTAGCCCAGTGGTAGAGCACATGCCTAGCATTTATGAGGTCCTGGGTTCAACCCCCAGCACCTCCATTAAATAAATAAATAGATAAATAAACCTAATTACCTCCCCCCACCAAAATAAATAAATAAAACTAGACTGCTTTTTTAAAAGTCATTTTTAAAAAACAATTTAAAAAAAGAAAGAAAAAGTATTCAGGATGGTTTGGAATCATATTTAAGTCCTGAAAGATGGCACTGGATTAGAGAATAGATTTTGCTTCTTTTTATTCCAGGTTCTTGTTCAGATAAGATGAATTCGGTGTTAAAATTTTGGCTAAGCTCTGTTCTGTGTGATCTTGAGTCAATCAGTATCCTTCTCTGGACGTTAGTTTCCAAATCTTAAATGAAGATTGATTGGGTGGCCTTTAAATTCTTTCCAACTCCAATATATTCTTTACCATTTTGAAAGCATCTTTCATCCACACCAGTTTTCTCCTCCCCAGTCTCTAGTGAGATGGAAAGTGCACAAGCTTTGGAACCCGATAGATGTACGATTGCTTCCTTACTCCCCCAACGCTTAGAAGCAGGGTGAACTTGGCCAAAACATGCTCCTCTCTGGGACCTTAGTTTCCTCTTAGACATAATAATATTCCCACTTCACAGGGTTACTGGTGGGTTTATGTAGTAGAAGGCACTTGGTTTATTGACTCAGGTCTCTCCATGACTTTCTGAGGATTGGTATATGGGTCTATGACTCTGTTTGCACTGAACCACTTTGGAGTGCTAAGAGAAGTCAACAGTAACACTGGCCAAATCTGTTCTCCTGATACTGAAATCTTTTCCTATAAGCTAGAAGTTTCCATTGAGGTTTAATCTTTTGAAAAGGTCAGAGAAAGGCTGGGGAAATAACTATTTCAAAAGTCATGGCTTTCCCCTTGGCGATTCCATCCTCTGTCTAAGCCTAAAAGGACAAGTGTCCAATATTACACACCTGCAATAGGATTTCTTTCCTCTGGCCTGGGTGCCCAGGGACTGTTTCAAGTTCAGGTTTGGGAACATAAGATTTCTTTTGTCAGTCCTTTCACCATTTTCTCACCCTTGAAGGGTCTCCTATTATTTTTAAGGATCACTGTACAATTTATTTAAAATCAAATTAATTTTAGTGCATTTAGATTTAATTCAGATATGCCCCGTGGCCCTTTGACAGAAAGGTAAGCTACAGGATCTAGCAAGGGTGTGTCCAGGCTCCTGACCAATCTGTGGGGAAGCACAATTTCTCAGTAGTGGGCAGGATGCAGGGTTGTCATTTGACCAACCAAACACATCATAAAATCACTCACTTGTTTTCAGAGAAGTGCTTTGGTACAGGTAGGAAGGCTTAGTTCTCCCTGGTCAAGGACTATCCAGAGAAATGAAAGGACACTTCTAAGGAGTATTTGTCACCATAATTTGGGTGACAATGTGCTGTATACGGGAAAAGACATTAAATTGAATTAAAATGTATAACTCATCCACTGGCACATCTGCTGGGAATGGTCTGTCATCCATTTATCAGAGTCATATGCTTTACTATTTAAACATTTTAAGGAAATGTGTATCTGGGAAGGCACGGTGGTTAAAAGGGCCACCTGTTTCCCTGAAGTTCCATCTATGCTTAACGCTTTGCATGACTGATTTCAGGCAGGGTCAGTACTGGTCTGGTGCCACTCTTTACAATAAGACCATGGTTCCTTGGCCCCACAGTCTTGATCACTCTATCTCGACTTCCAAATGCCATGCCCCAGGAGCATTCTAGCTTGCTTCAGGCACTTCCTCTGGGGGGAGGATCTCCCATAACCCAAAAGGCCCCAGTTTTAGTGCTAAACCCAAAGAGAATCCAATGAATACATGTCCTGTATCTGCTCTAATTTCAGGTTCCAAAATAACATTTAGCTATCTTTTTATAGCAAAATCTGATCAACCAGAGTCTGATGGGTCAGAAACTCCAAACAGCCAGAATTTCTGCCCAGAGTTTTTAGGAAAAAAACAAGTGATTTAAAGAAAAAAAAAAAAAAGCAGGTGATATCAGAGATTTAGTAAAAGTGACAATTTCCTTGGGCTTCTCCAGGGTCGGCACACATTTAGTCAACTGCTTCCACTTCTGACTTCCACAGTCTTAGGCAATGAATATCTATGTTCAAAATGACGACTCTGACATATTGCAAGACTCTTGGGCACCAAGAAAGATTCTGCAGTATTCACTTGGTTATATTTATTAAAGAAGAAAAGTGGACTTACATGCATCAGAGACATTTCAATAGCATTTCAGTAACAATAACAAGGACTTTCTGTCAAGCACTCAGGTACCCAGAAAATTCTATGTAAGTTGGTGGAAGTCACTTTTCCCCTCCACCTCCCTTTACACATCTCTGAGTATGCCACATTCCCCCCTAGCCCTTAGTGTGTACATCTGTAAAATAAAAGGCTTTGATTAGATGATAGCTGAGGTCCCTGTCCATTCTGATGCTCCATGATTATGTCACCTCTGTGATCTTTTGCACGGCCTCTATACATTGGGCTATATGGATGATTCTAGCAAGGCCTACCTCAAAGGAAAATAGTTCCTCTGAGGCTCTCTCTTTCATTCAGTGCCTTTGATGTACCAAAGGCCAGGGAGACAGTCTCAGGACTATCAGCCCAAGGTGACTAAGGGCAGAGGTTTTGCTGATCCCATCTGAGGAAGTCTATCAGAGACCCTTTGATGACTATCTCTCAAGAGGGCTGATGAGGCCAACTCCCATGTAAGAATAGAAATCCATCTGACAAGCATAGAAATATTAAATAAAGAATTAAATAAAGGAAAGTTTGGCAACTGCTTCCAAGAGGGTATACTGGCCTGGAGCTAGTTTGAAATTAAGTTTGTATTATTAATTAAAAAGCAAGACGAGAGTCTTAGAATAAATCAGATAAAACAAATAAAGAGAAGATTTCACTTACTTTCAACAATGCCACAGGCAGTCTTGGGATTTGATGGCAGTCTTAATGCAAATGCCTTATCTTCTTAAGATTTTTCTCTGCCAACTCTCAGCAGGTTCAAAATGCACTTCTGGTCCTCTCTGCCTTAAATGGTGATAGTATAAAGCTTCAATGACAAAAAAAGAGAATCTTGAAAGTTCTAGAATGTTAAATATTTCTGAAGACATAACTCACCCCCCAAATAAATCTAGCACCTGGATTCTTCCTCCCACAAGAAAAACTTGCTCTTAAAAGCTTGCCCGAGCCACAGTCATCAAACTTAGAACTTGGGCTTCTAGGAGGCTAAGAAAAACTTTCTTTCAAATGAAGTTTCTGCCCGATGACCTAATTTTGAACTCATGCCCACCCAAACACAAAGTAAAACTCTGCTGCCAATTCTGGCTGCTGGAGGGTGACTTGTTCCACTTACCAAAGAGTGTGATGCCAAGACTTAGAAACTAATAAAACAGAGTAAAAATAAACAAAACCGAGAAATCAGAAAAATGACTGCATGAGTACAATATTATCTGTATAATTTATATATCCCAACATACAGATTTTCTACACAGATCCAAAAGATACATCTCATGCCAAGAATTAACATCGAGACTTTAGAAGACTGGTTTCCTGTATCATCCTTGCCCAATTATAGTGGATAGTTATCCACAATACCAATAATACCAATACAGCTTTTGAGTGTGACCATTAACATCCATTTTTTATTTCTGTTTTTCCCAATACCTCAAACATCTTCTATTTACTTTCCATTTATCTTTTAAAACCGATAGCCACTCCTTCCACACTAGGGAAGATTTGGGGGAGGGCAATTCTACATAGGTGAGTATCTTATAAAGTCTGAGAGATGAGCATGGAGAGAGCTGTGAGTACAAAACACTCAAGCAATAGGTACTATAAGAAACTGGGAAGGTTTCCCATTTCCTTTATATTTAAATTTACTCCCATATCATGCAGACACATATTCAATTACAAAGTATAAAAAAAGATCCTAAAATTAAATATAAGTGAATTTAGGTGTATTCACTATTCGGTACTATTCACACCTTAGATTCCCTGTCCCTACTGCAAATGATCAAGAGGAGTAGATTTTAAAGAGTAGGTAGACAGGATGGCTGGAGATGGGAGGCCAGGGGAGGCAGGGTTGGGTAGACTAAATGGTCTATTGAGACCTCCACTTGCTCTGTCATTCTGTTAGGAGTCATTGATGTTAATGTTCTTGGACTATTCTGTATGAATAAGGCAAATTGTAATAGATCTACAGATTGATCATTCAACAATCTAAGGCCTATTTTGAAAGATGGAGCTTAAGTTCTTTTTTATGCATCCCTTGGGTACATGGATAATTCAAAGGCAAGTACCAGACATATCTGTTGAGCATGTCTGCCTAATTGGCCAGTTTGATCTTTAATATTATACAGTCACTCCTCTCTGGGTTTATTCAAGGCTGTGTGCTTCCCTTTGTCACCAGATCACAAATTGACCAAATATCATACATCAAATACAAGGCTCAGAGTGCAGAACAGGTGACTATTGGGGCTGTGTCCCATATGACATGCTCTTCTCTGTAGGAAGAAAGGGAGTAAAGTAATATTTAATGAGACCTACTATGTGCCAGGCACTGTGCTAGGAACTTTCACATATATCATCTAGTGCAAGTTCTATATTCAGAGCCAGCTTGACCTATTCTGAGAACAGATGGTTCTTTGGAGAATGGAGGAAGAGGAAGATGTTGCATCTGGGAATCAATAAATCCAACTACAAAATACTGATCCAAGAAGTACCACCAGAGTACCAGAGAAGTTTACCTTCCAGAAAGATATCAAGATCCTCAGCCAGCTGAAGATACGATATCAGCAGTCTCAGGGGAAGATGCGTATGTTTGGAAATGATTGCATTTCAAGCAAGTTGCATTGAGTTTGCTTGGCACTACAGAGACAGGAAGCCTGACACTGAACCAACACCTGTACCCATCCTTCTGTGCCCACATGTCTGCCACCTCTGGATAACCCTCTCTCAGGCCCTGGGGCACAGGCTGATCACACACCATTTCCTGAAAAGAATTCTCCTCTCTCTTATTCTGGGGACTCTGGCAGAAGATTGGGGAGGATGCTTTGTGCATCCTCTGGCATTCAAGTGACAAGCTAATGCCCAAAGCTTGGAGCCAGGGGAGGTTTGTCCAAGTGCCTGACCTAGAAGGGCCATGACTTCACTTCTTTTCTAATTAGGATAATTAACCTCCCCTGCTCGTTCATTCTATTCCAATCCAAAAAGCTCAAATTAAAATGGCACAAGGGACTGTCAGGCTCTAGGGACAGGAAACAGTTTACAAGCCTTTCATCTCCAAGCAGCTACCATCAAGGCAAAGTCAGGACAAAGCCCTCACAGCATCTTCACTCTTGAAACAACCTTGGGATGCCTGGAGGGCCACTTTCAAAACGTTTGTCAATGTAAATATCCCATTAGCTATACAGTTTTGCACAGCTCCATAGCGTTTGTTGACTAAATTGGGGCTGGGGTAAGAGAGATGCTAATAGGAGATAGCATTTCTCTTTGTATCATTATGTAGGTGTTTTATGGTTGGTTCAAGGAAGACAAAAACTGAATGGCTCAAGTTGGTAGGATTTGATGTGGGATTTATGGAATTTGTGGTCTGGCAACCAGCGCTGAGGCGGAACTTCAGGATCATTTCAAAAAGTGGAATCAAATAGTGGCATCTCACATAGAATAGAGACATAACTGAGGGGTAACAATACTGCAGTTCTTCCTCTGGTGGCTTTAACTCCCCATTCCCCACCTCTGAGCAAGTTTGAGTTTCCCATCAGGTATCTCCAGCCTCCATGCTGCCTAGACAGATGGGACTGGGCACAGTCCTCTGGATCTTTCATTCCTCCTTACTACAGGATTCAGTCCAAGTCCCTACATGCAGCCCTTCAGTCCTGTATGGGAAGCCACTATGCTCTAGAGTCTCCCTTCCCAAAACTCTTTGGCTGCAGCCCTTATGAGCCACCAGGGCTGATGAGGAAGGGAAGACAGCAGAGTAACAGATGAGATGAGGCTGCCCATTTGGACTGAGTACTAAAGAGTTCCTTCCAGCACAGTAATGCTAGGCTTTTCCCTGGGTCTTCCCAGTAGATGAGAACCCTACTTGCTCCTCAGTATGTCATAGAAAGACATCAGCATAAATTTCTCAGCATGTTGTCAGCAGGCTTACCCTGGGCCTAGGTTGAGTAAGTGAGCTGATCTCCAACCTTTGTTAGTTCATGCCCTTGTCCCTTCCTAGCCCTACACTGTTCACTTCCATCCATTACCTCTACCAAAGCCTGGGCTTTTCCTCCTGAATCACCCATCTGTGGAAACTGTCGAAAGTGTGGTTCTCAGCAGATACATAATAAGGAAAAAACTAGTGCTTCTTAAATTGTGATGTGCTTACAGATCACCCAGGGACCTTGTTAAAATGCAGGTTTGGATTCAATTAAGTCTAGGGTGGGACCTGAGAGTCTGCATCTTTAACAAGCAGCCTTGGTGATACCAAGTGTTGCTATCCATGGACCATGCTTTAGGCAGCAAAGGTGTCAGGACGGCATCTTTAGGATCTTCTTCTATAATTGATATGCTGAACCAGGGGCCACAATTGAAGTAGCAAGAACATATACCATCTTCTGAATGAGTTAAACCCATTCTGTGCTGTTTTGAGTAAAGGACTGTGACTCTCTTCTTAGCAGTTAACAATAGCATCCTTTTATACTGAGGCTAAAATAATCCTTTAGTGTAACCAGAGCTGTGCAGAGGGTTTATAGTTTATAGGCAAATGTGGACCTTGGCATAGCCTATTTTTCTTGGGACCTAGAGTACTTGAATAAGCCTTCCTGGGCACCTGCCCTGCTTCCTGAAGCCAGTCATGCAGTCCAAACTCATTTTGGGTCCAGCCACTCCATTCATCGCATCCACTTTCACAGTGGCTCTGGATGGCTGTGACTGCCATATCACTCATGCTGTGATCTGCATCAGTGGTTAAGACAACAGAAGCAGCTACATCATCCAAGGCACAATCCATTTATTTCATGCTGGAAAAAACAATCTCCTATCTAAGTGGGGCCAGCTAAACTGGGCAGTTGCCATAGCTTTGAGGTTGTGGGAAATATGCCTTTTGTACTATTTAGCTCCTCACTGGAGAGCAGTGTACCCCTTGAGGAGGCCCCAGATGTCATTAGTGCATCGGTGCCATGCTGGACAGAGCAAGTCCATTTCTCCTCTGGGGCACAAGGTGTATAAGTCCTGGGGTTGATAAAACATAAATTTGCTGGAAAAATTCACTGCCTTGTTTCTCCCCGTCCCAGAGTAATTCCTGAATCCTTTCCTCTTTAGCATTGCTGCTGATTGTGTTCTTTGCTCAAAATAAACCTTAAAGAACGTCTGTATTTGGTTTAGAGGATGCTCTGTTACACTGATATTTGTAGAGTTAAACACTACAGATGTGAAGACTCCCCTAAGAAGATTCCAGAGCATTGTGATTATGTGGTTTTGATCCAAACTATAAATATGTTTTATGGCCTAAGGGGGTTGTCAAACAGTGTTTTAAAACACACTGGCAAATTTAAGATGGTTTTAAAAGTAGGCCTACTTGAGGATCCAGAATGGTCCCACACCATTCTGTGTGGACACATGTACTTGGACACAAGTCTTGCTGGACTGGCCTGTTGCTGGCTCTGGTGGGGTCTGGAAGCTAAAGAAATATTTATTATTAACTATTTCCCTCTTGTCCACTGCCACTGCCCTCCTAAGTTGGTTACTTGTCTCTCCTGGAGAGTTTAATAAATACTTTGATCTGCATAGGACCCTACAACTGCACTTTTCCTTCCAAATGATATATAAGACCTAGCACACTAGCCAGTGGGATCAAATTTCCAGCCAAGCGGAACTCACTTAGCCATTTTGTTAAGTTCTGTCACTGAGCACTTTGCCTAAATGAGCACACAAGCTTTCTGGGCATGGTTGACTAGTCTCTCCACTAACCCAATCATTATGGTGGCTAGCTACATGGTTCCTAATTAGATTCATTTTATTCAAATAAATTTTAGCCAGTGCAGTTTCCCAACATTCTATCACTGGAGCCAACATCTTTACTCTAAGTGATTCGTGGCTCTCCCCATCTGTAAGCCTCCTAAAGTCTAGTCTGCTGAAGCACTCCTAAATTCAGTCATAGCCATATGCTTGTTTGTCCTTTGCAACTAGTTAAGTCAGTTGGGTGGATCTTCTGGCTAAATGAAGCCAAGGCCATGACTTTGATGGCTATTAGGGCCAATTCGCTTCCTCCTAGTCCACAGGTCTAGCCTTTTTCCTCCATCTTGGCCAGCCAGTGTTTTTTTTTGGTAATTTGTACCATTGGTGACAAAGGAGGCTAGGCTTAGTGGGATTGACTTTGTTTACATCTCTTTGCTTTATGCTCATAGCTCTAGCCAAAGTGTCAATTTCCAAGTGAAGCACTAATTAGGAACAAAGAGAGTAAGTGAGCAGAATTTTTTAGAAAGATGTTTCCTCTATCTGTCCCTCTTTCAGATTATCTTTCCTTTTCTCTAAACCCTAGCCTTCATTTGCCTATTATCAGAATAGAATGTTCTTGATCCACCCTCCAAAGTGTCTGACAGCACCTATTTATACAATCCTTAGGGGCCCCTCAAAATAGAATACTGAAGAAATTGAGTCCCAGATTGGGAAAGGAACATGCTCACCCAGTTTAATAAGCCTCTCAAGACTTTCTTAGAAGATAAATTGTAGATTGCAAGCAGGTTGAAACACTTATAATACCTCCTGTGAACTTTATCCTATGGGCAAACGAAAACTTTTGAAGATTTGTGAGAATGAGCGTGGCTATTACATAATCAAAAGAATGACAAGGTTAAAGCTAGTCTTTGTGAGCAGCTTGGATGTAAAGGGGAAGGAATGTTGCAGTAGCCCAAGCAAATAGCAGTAATAACTTCAAAATAACTAATAGTCATGGTAATGTAAAGAAAGGAGAAGATACAGAAAGGGTGAATTAATTTGACTTCATGTTTGCCTGGGGCAATGAAAGAGACAAAGAGAATGCTCAGATTTGAAAACTAGGAAATTTGACACAAATAGGGAAGTCAGTTAAAAAAAATAGCTACTTTGGAGGCAGGGGGCACCTGAGACAGAGTGAGAAATAAATAAGGACACAAGCAATGATAAAAACCTCCTCAGTCTAGTAACTCCTGCTCAGCTCCAAAGGTGGTGATTAACTGATGGGAGATATGCCATTATCCACAGAACTCTGACTGTGTTTCTGTTAAGCATTCACTTACAGTTGATTGCAAGGCATGCATCCTATTGGCCCTGAAAAATCCTGGGGTGTCTTCAGGTAGTTACACAACAATGTGTTCTTAGTTCTCTGTCATGGAGAAACGCTTAGAAAAATGTATGATTTCATCTTTCCTGGGCAACTGCACATATCAGAGTAATTTCAGCCACTGATGAGGAAGAAGAAGAGTATGAGCTTGAAAGCCAAACCTGGGTGTAGATCCTGGCCCCAAAATTTACTAGTTATGTGCTTTTATTCATAACCCTGTCCCTTTCTGAGATGCAATTTCCTCATCTGTTAATTGGGGATCACTACCAATACTTAGCGTTGTTGAGGGGATTAAAGGTAATAATGTGCATAAATCCTTAGCACAGTGCCCAGCCCAAAGTAGGCATTCAATAAATGTTAGCTTATACTCCTATCCCAAACTTGACAGTGAAAGGGAAAGCAATTTAATTAAAAATCTGAGGAATGAGAGTGAAAGATTTACATATAACAGTACAAAAAGATCTATTATTCCAACAATGATTTGAAGGTGGCATTCAACCATAGCCCCTGAGAGACAGTGGTCACCCTCCGTAGCCTAAGTTTCTCAAGCTAACAGAGGATGGGTATGAGAGCTTGAACCTTCATTTCCCTCCATCTCAACCAGGTGATCTGTTTGGTGAGATATGTTTTGAGCTGAGTCTTAATGAATGAGAGGTTTATGTGTTGAGAGGGAGGCTTTTCTAGGTGTCAAGGGGAGCCAGAGTTAATCACTAGAGATTGAAGATGCTGGAGAAGGCTGTGCCCTGCACTGTGTGCTTAGGCAGGATGAGCTAAGCCATGGGCTTTGAAGCCTGTGTAGATTAGACTGAGCCCCGGTAGCAAATGGGAGTCCCAACTAGATTTGTGGAGAAAGATATGCTTGAACACACAAACTTACTGGTGAAATCTCAGGCTCCTCCATGCAAAGGCAAAGCTCTGAGGGATATTCATAATGATTTTCCTGTTGGATTTTAACTTTTACTCATTACCAAAATGAATCTTTATCCAGAAAACACAACAGAAACATTATTTTACATTAATATTGAAAGTTAAAACCGGAAGAGAGTTGTGGTTATGTTCATGTTGGCATCTACCACTGGGTAAACCATTTCTTCTCCCCAGACTTCAGTTTCTCATTTGTACAATAAAGAGACTGGGACCATCACTAAATTCTGGCTCTCATATTTGAGAATTCTGAAAGACTTAGGAGAATTCTGGACACCTCAGACCACCTAACTTCTCTGCATCTCAGGCAATATTCAGTCACTCTTCCTGAAGCTCAAGACCCACACAAGATGAAACATTAGCCTGTAAGCCTCCCCCATACTTCTTTTTTTTTTTTTTAACATTTTTTATTGATTTATAATCATTTTACAATGTTGTGTAAAATTCCAGTGTTCAGCACAATTTTTCAGTCATTCATGGACATATACACACTCATTGTCACATTTTTTTCTCTGTGAGTTATCGTAACATTTTATGTATATTTCCCTGTGCTATACAGTGTAATCTTGTTTATCTATTCTACAATTTTGAAATCCCAGTCTATCCCTTCCCACCCTCCACCCCCCTGGTAACCACAAGTCTGTATTCTCTGTGTTCCTGGAGAATGTCATTCTAAGTGAAGTAAGCCAGAAAGAGAAAGAAAAATACCATATGAGATCGCTCATATGTGGAATCTAAAAAACAAAAACAAAAACAAACAAACAAACAAAAACAAAGCGTAAATACAGGACAGAAATAGACTCCCCCATACTTCTTAATTCACTCTCAACTCCCCACTGGGAAAACACAATCGAAAGAAAACAACTAATTGAAATGAGTTGATCTTGGGGATGTTTTTATATGTGTGTTTCCCTTCTTAGTATGCGAGGGGAGCACATGAACATTCTCATTTACCTTGTAAGTTTTGTACATCCCACTTTGGCTGTTTCCTAAACAGTTTCTAGACCACAGTATTAAGTCAAAGGAAACCTTTTTCCCTCAAGGGAAAAGCGTGTTCCCACCATCCTCAGGACTGTGTATTTCACCCCTCTGTGCCCTCTAGGCAAAAGCTTGCCCCTAATATCACCTTTGACAGCCTTCCAACAGTATCAGGATCAAGAAGTCTCTGCCCTCCAGCAGACAGGATAAGCCACAGCCCTTTGCAATCGGGTCCAGACCCCTTACATCTTTGACATAAATTCACCCCCACTTTCTACCTCCTTTCCTCCTCACTGATAGCCATCATCCATACTCCTCCCCTCACCCAAAGCTCAGAAATGTTAAGAGGTCTGGTTTGGCCTTGCTTTCTCAAAATTGAGAATGCTGAAAAAGGTTTCCAGATAAGTCACTTTCTTAATGTGAAGTCTTTTGCTTAATGGAAAACAAGGACATATTTTCTGAGCTCAAGTCCCAGCTGAGTCAATTCACTTTACTACTCCATAGACACAGGCCACAATGTATACCACTGTGTACAAAGGGAAGCCCGGGATGTGAAAGCTCAATGCAAAATATACCTACTTCCAGGAACTGACTCAAAGCTTTCCCCTGCTGGAAGCCAGGTGGCAGGGTGAGGAGCTGTCTTCATACTTGTGGCCTCTAGGTTCTATTTGGAATAAACTGGACCTGGGAAGAAGATGAAATGTGGCTGATTGGTAGCCTTTTTCCTTCACCCCTTTAATCATGTGTAAAGCCTTCCCCCTACCACGCCACCAGAGTTGGCAAATGCATTCTTTGGTTGACATCTACAGTCAGCTCTCTTCCCCAGGTGCCCATAAAGTAAGTGCCTGCTAACCCCCAGACTGCTCAATACTTGCTTGGCTGGCAGATTCAATCATGTGATCAATGCTGGAAATTATTGATTTCAAGGGGATTGAAAGCCAAGTGAGGAAGTGTTATGTAAGAAACCCTATTCATGGGCCTGATCAATCATCCCATGACATCTATGAAGTGTGCAAGTAGTCCACAGAGCCACTTTCAGATGACTCGTACCCTCTGTGACTTTGCATTGCAGGCAGTTTATCCCAGGACATTTATCTAGGTACCAAACAGAAACATAAAGGAACTATGCCCAAGCGCTATAGTATCCCCTTTCATCCAAACTCCAGGTGATCTCAGTTGTGTTTATTCTTTACTTTTTTTATACATCAGACCTTGTGCAGTTGACAATCAGAACGCTTGTCTATTCTGCTTTTCCCAGACCATAAGTAAATCTATCCCAGATGGTCTTCTAAATTTCCTTTCAGCTGACAATGCAAAGCAAGTTTACTTTCACTCAGTGAAACTGACATAACTATTTGGGCATACTTTCTCAGCTTATGGTGTGGAGAATGAGGCTAAGTAATTCACCAGCAGAGAGACTAAGTTCATAATGAAGAACTAGATGAAGGAGAAAAAATGGAAAAGGCAGGATTCCATGCACTGCTAGCTTCAGGGCCAACTTTAAACTTGACAAGTAGCTGGTAGTTGCCTCCTTGGTGGGATATTTGAGTATCAGGAACACCTCAAGCTGCCAAATAACACTCTCCCACTTACTGTTGTCTACTACAATTCCTCCATTACAGTTGCCCCTTTGCTTTAAGGCTTTGATTCTAATTTAAAACAGAAATCCTTCATGGAGGGGATCACAATTGAAGATCTAATCAGTCATGGACAGTCTAGTATGACTAAAGGGTTTGATTTGGAATGAGGGAGGATTTGTATTGGGGGAGAGGAAAAGGACACAGAACTGGGACACTGGAGGGCACCTTCTGTTTCCTGACTGTACAAATTAGCTAAAGTCCCATCCTAATAATGCAGCTGCAAGGAAGAGAAGATTTGCAGAGGGTCAGCTCTTAATTAAAGGGAAACTTAAACACAATTATGAGGAATGAAGACCTCAGGGAAATTTTAATTTGCCATGGGTAAGTTGGGCTGGGTGTGGGTGAATATTTGTTTTTCTCCTGTTCCATAAAATCCAGACTGACATCCATATGCAAACACAGAGGGGTTCTTGATCTCCCCATCTCCAACTCCTCACACACAGAAGAGTCTCTGCACTAGCATCTCAGATTTAGACAATCACTATACTGATTTTGGTGGAAACCAAATGTGTTGAAATCAAGTTAAAACAAAAACAAACAACAACAAACAACAAAATGTGGATTCATATGTGTTATGGGAATCTTTCCATGAATTCTTTTTAAAGAAAAGTACATTTTGTTATATGAATAATCACACCCTGAAGTATTGGATTTGGGCTCAGATTTTTTAATATTAGGTTCCTTAGATATGGCAAATATAACTTGAAATAACTGAATTGGGCTCATCATCTCTGTCTTTTCTCTGTCTCGTTTTCTACTCTTCACCTGTATCTCGGCAAACACCTTCAGATTCCATACATAGCTTCTCCCATTCACTTACTTTGCCACAATATACAAGAGAAATGTATCTGAAATTCCATGGAGACTAAAGAAGTTTTAAGAAACGGAGAGAGTGGTTTGCATAAGGTTTGGGTTCAAAGCCCAGGTGAGCCCTAGAATAAGAACAGAAGGGTAATCTTAATTTGCCTTCTTCCATTTCACATAATTTTTTGATGAATAAAAATATTAATTTCATAAAATGTCAAACATCTGTTAATTGAAATATAACACAAACAATATTAGATGTCAAATAAACTGAGTTAAAACATATGTGACATAGATTGCAGATACTTAAAATCATGAATATATAAAGGCTCTTATAAATAAATAAGAAAGACATTAACATCACAAGAGAAATCTGAACAAAGGAAATAAATGGGAAATTCTCAAAATAAGATATAAAGATAGACACAAAGATGAAAAAAGTCTCTAACTGCTAATAATCAAAGATGCTAACAAAAAAGAGAATCTTTTATATTCCCCTATCAAATGGGAAAATATATTATTCAGTGCTAACAAAGGGGTAGGGGACAAGTACTCTCATATTCTGTTGATGGGAACATAAAGTGGAGGGCAAGTTGGCAATGTGTATGAAAAGCCTTGAAAATGTTCATAAATGTTTGGCTTGATATTCCTACCCCTGGAAATAATTAGAGATGTTCTATGAGTGTTGCAATCATAGAATTATTTACAGTAAGTAGAGACTGGAAACAGTTGAAATGTTCATGTTGGGGAATGGTTAAATAAATTACAGTATGCCTAAAAGATGGAATATTATGTAGCTATTAAAACCATGTTTGAAAACATTTATTTAATGTTCTGTTATTAACGTAAGAAAATGTCCAAGATATAATGTTAGATGTTTTTAAATGATAGGACACAAATTGTACAATCTATTTTACCAAAATAAAACATGCAGTATATTTACATAAAATAGAAAGAAAAGAACTACATCAAATACTAACAGTGGTTATCCTGGAGGAAGAGTCACCCACACTTTTACTTTTTTTTTCATTTTTTGTGTCTGCTCAAGTGTCCAAAATGAGCACATATTAATTTTATACCTAGAAAGAAAAACACAGATGCTACATCAGGAGAAGAAAGACATTTGTTAAAGTGATTTGAGTCCATTAGCGTCTGCTCCCCACACAGTGTTCCAAGGTTCCTCATCTACCACAGGAAGAAGCGATTTGTAACCGTGGCCTGAGCCTTCTCCTCTAGCTCTGTGCCTTTGTCTGCTTATTTCTGGATGGTACAGAGCCCTTCTGGATCTTGCTTTTCTTACGAAGAACCTTACTGCCAGTCATGAAGGACATCTAAGAAAAGAGACTTGATTCCATAAACCTCATTTGCATTGGGTAGCCATTACAGTAGGTCAGTGGTTCTCAATTCTGCTTGTACATGAGAATCACCCAGGGAGTTTAAAACAAAACAAAGCAGAAATCACTTCCAGTGATTTGGATTTAATTGGTCCAGGGTGAGGCTTGGACATCAATTTTTTAAAGCTCCCAAGGTGATTATAATATATAACCAGAGTCGAGGAGCAGAGAGGTAAGTGAAGATACAGGAAAACAGAGGATTGCTTTCCTCAGCTAAATTCAGTTGAGTAAGATAGGCCAGACTGACACCGACCCTCTGAGGACCTTTTCCACCAGCTACCAGCTATACCTTTGTCAAATACCATGGCCTAAAGATCACAAAGCACACCACCAACTTCCACATTCAGTATCTGAATGACCCCGGGAAGTGGATAGACCCCAAAACAATGTTCAACATTCTCTCTTCCTTTCCTTCCAAACTCTTGTGTTAAGGCCACTGCTAAAAGGCAACTGTATTAGCTGGAGGGATGACACATTAAGCCATGAGCCATTCTTTTGATGGCACCTAGAAAAGGACAGAATGCTGAGAGAGTGGGGCAGAGGACAGGCAAGTTTTGATGTGGAGAAAGAGGTAAGAAAAAGCCAGAAGTGGTGCTCATAGGTCTAGTTGGGGTACTGGGTAGACGGGGAACATCAGGATCCTGTGTGGCATCAAGAAGATGAAAGGGCACACAGAGAGACAAGCTCTGCCACTTCATAATGTTGCCGAAGGGCATCCTGAAACAAGACCTGTAAAGTTGGCTTAGCAGCAGAACGTACTTGAAAGAGCACAAAATTGGAAGTGGAGAGACTTGCTTCTGGGGCCAGGACTAGGGTGAGGCAATGTGGCTACACTTGCACAGCCCTAAGTGCCTTCTTAGGGGAGGCAAGTGGGAGTGAGGAGATGCTGGTCACAGGGTACAAAGTTTCAGTTATGCAAGATGAATCAGTTCTGGAGATCTAATGTCCAGCATGGTGGCCATTAACGACAGTTAACACTCTGATGATACAGGAAACAATACTGTGTTGTATTCTTGACATTTGCTAAGAGGGTAAATAGTAAGTTTTCACAGCACACACACAGAAAGAGCAAAAATGGCCACTCTGTGAGGTGATGGATATATGCATGAGCTTGATTGTGCCTATCATTTCACATTGTATATGTAAATCAAAACATCAAGTTGTACATCTTAAATATATATAATTTCTATGTGCCAATTATAACTCAATACATTTGGAAAAAAAAAAAAAAGACAAACCAAAAAACTGTACCCTAACTGCTTCTCTTGCTTCACCCTCATCCTGGCCCTGCTTACTTAGGTTCTACTCTTTCTTCTGACTCTAAACTAGCTGTGTGATTTGGGGCAAGTCACTGTTTCTCTCTAACAACTACCTTCCAAACCAGAACAGCTCCACTTTTACCTTCCATGAAAATTTATTTTGAAATAAGAGTTTAAGAGCTTTAAAAATTCTATCTGACTGCTCTCAGTCATCTGTAAGAGTCCTTCTAGCCTCTAATTCTGGGGTTCCATGACTGAAAAGTGCAGACCACAAGAATTTTCATAGGCCAGTTTGAGCCTCTCTTTTTCAACCTGCAAATACTGAAAAGGCATTTTTCTACACAAGCCAATGGGACAAATATTGCATTACTCTCTGGGAAAGATCAATTTGTCTCTCTAGAACATTTCTAGAGGATCAGCAATCCCTTTTGGGACTTTATGGAAAATTCCCTGAGAATCCTAGCCAGGCATAGAATGCTATCAATGTCAACATTCATATGAAGCCCATTTGTCCATATCAGAGAGCCCCATCATTTGGGGGACTGCTAGCGACCATGTCAGAAGTACAGATGATGTGGCTCAGAGAGAACTGGTAGAGGTTCAACAGCAACAACAAGTGATGCGAGGTCCTGCTGGAATATACAAAGCAAGAAGGAGAAAATTATCCTCAACTGTATTTCTTTGAGTGTCTTCATCACCATGTGTCAATATCCTATTTCTTATTCTTTGTTTTCAGATCAAATACCAAGTTTGTTCAGTGTGGAGCAGCTTTCATATCGTTTGTACATTGAATGAAATACTTGCCTTCTTTCTCCCTGTGAAAATGATTTTGACAATTGTAGATTTGAGATTTTTTGGTATCTGCTGTCATGAGGTCAACCTAATAGTCAAAGATTGAATTCCCTGGGAGCAGATTCTGAGATGGAGATTGGCATACAAAATTTTATGGGGGAGCATTCTCATTAAAAACACTTGTAGGAAGAAAAGAAGGAAACAGGTTTGGGCAGAAGGAGAAGATGGGTTGTGATGCAGCCGTAGCAAGGCCTCAACTTGCCCTTCAGGTAGCTCTGAAGTTGTGGTGGCCCATTAGAGTTACCTCATTTGAAGCAAAGGGGTTGTGCCTTGATTCCCCATCACAGCGAGTCACTGGATGCAGGCGGCCCTGGGAAGGGAGTATTACCCTAAGCTAGGCAGCTCTCTTCAGCCAACAACTTTCCCAGAAGTTGAAGGAATAGGTCCTTTGGTGTTGAAGGGGGATCTGGGTGGTACAGCACAGCATCCCAACACTAGCCTTGACCAAGAGGGCCTCCTGGTTTAGCAAGAGTAGCCCAACAATCAACCCAGCAGGATTGGCTTGGTCATGGCTGCGGCCCAGTTCTTTGTTCACAATCACCTTGCCTCTCTTCTATTTGTCATGCTCCTATGTTATCTTGGTTGAATGCAGGTGACAATGTAGCATTCACCCAGTTACCTATGTGGGAACTCCCATTCTTTAAAACAAGAAGAAACAGAAGGTGGACAGTAGTTTGGAATCGGGTTGAGAGAATTTGCTGCTCAAATAAAAGTAGCTTTCAGTTTTGCAGAGTTGGGCACATTAAAGCTTACACCAGCGGAGGACAATTCTGAAGCTGCTAAAACAGCAGACTTATTTTTACAAAGCCAAGGCTTTGTTATGCACCTCACCTCCTGCCAGCACCAACGCTGGCTTTTATTCTGTCTCCAGCTACAAACTTTTCTGTTTTACTTTGTTTTCCCTCCCTCCAACTCATATTCACTCTCTTTAGTCAGTTGTAACAGGGAACAGTCAAACTATAATAAGTTAGGTACAAAAACAAATGAAAGCTTTTTTTTGGATCACTCACTGACAGGTACTGACTTGAGGTGACCGTTCCCCCCAGGGTTCTTGAGTACACGGCCACATGCTCAAGCAGACACAAGGAGACTCTGCGTGGTGAAAAGATACTGCAGTGTTAAGCGACAGTTCTTACTCGCTCAGAAATGTGAGCAACGCTTACAGCCCAGGAGACCCCACACCTGAGCTCATTAAGAAATCAGTGTGCTTTTTTCTATTTAATTTTTGAATAGGTCACACATTCACATGGTTCAAAGAACAAAGGTATAAAATGATCTATAAAATCAGTGTTTATTAAGAGGCCTCGCATTTGTGGCAGCAGGTGGCGTATAGAGCGGCTCTCATTTGTCATCCATCTCTTCCAGGAGCTCATGCTCTTAGAGGACAGCATGAGTTGTACTTTTTAATCTTTACTGTTTTTGTACTTACAGAGAATAATACCTGCTTTTTGTAAAAAAGTCAAACCTTACATCAATAAATGACAGTGCAAGTAGAAGTTCCTGGTAATCCTATACCTGTGAGATAACTACTGCCAGTTCCTTCAAATGTTTTCTATACACGTACAGATATGGAATTTTCTTTACAAATACGGTATTACACTCTAAATGCTATTTTGTTGCTTTTTTCTAAGTAAGAGTATTTTGCAGAAATCTTTCCTTTTATTATATAGCGATTGAGCTTTCTTTTTAACAGCACGGTTTTCCATGCGCACGAACTATAATTTATTTATCCAGTTTTACTTTGAATTTTAAAATTTCTGTCAGACAGTTCTTCAAATTGGTTTCTCCACTACTTGTAACTAATTTAAATCTACTCATCTCTGGAGAAATGAATGAGTAGTCGGTAAGGGAAGCTTCATGGAGGAAGAGAGTCACCCACAAAGGTCTATAGGTAGCAGAGGATGTCAGGAAAAAGGACAGACAGGTGCAATTGCCTTCAGTAGGTAACAAGGAGAGCACTCTGTAAGTGGGCAAGACCATCTTCCAGATTTGAGTGGACATGAAAACTGGGAAGAAATGGGGACTGGGATGGGGTGAAGGATTAAAGAAAGGAAGATTAAAGCAGGTTGGAATGGAATAAGTCCTGATACATGAATGGTGAGTTGTTACAGAGCAAAGGTTTTATGGAGAAAACTGATATGCTTTAGTTGAATCCAAGCTTAATATCAATTAACAATATAATGTGGCTATTTGAAAATACTAGCAATCCTACGTACTGAAACAACAGTTCCTATCAAAGCAAGCAATAATCCACACTGGTCACATCTGAACTATCAGGATCAATAAAATATTGACAAATGTTCATAGGAGAGAGACAGAACAGTGAGGGAACCTATTGTCATGTCATGAAAGTAATTGTTGAAGGATTGGGACGTCTTTAGCCTGAAAAGAAAGGTAATGGGTCATATGCATCTGCTGTTCTTTAAAATTTGAAGGACTATCACATGGAAAAGGGATTAAATTTGTCCCTTTGGTTCCAAAATGGTAGAGTAGGACTAACAATTAGAGATTACAGGAATGTAGGGTTTGACTCAACAGACAAAAATACTTGTATTTTGCTAAAGGGCATTTTTTAAGTTTAGATATATCGAAGGTGCCCTGTGTAATTTTATTACCATTATTATTCAGCCAACACTTTCTTCATAAATAGCACAGAAGTAAAATTCAACCTAGTCCTTGCTGAATTTTCATAAATTCTTAATTAGTGGGATTCAAAATAATGAGGCTTTATTGTACATTTCTGAAGAAAGATTTTCAAATACTTTAATCTTTTTCTTCCTGGTTATTTCTTAATCTCATGCCTTGGCCCACCATGTGCCCTCAACTCCCACTGAAGCAAGGAGCACATGGAAAACCCACATGAAAATGTAAATCTGAGAAATAAATATGCGTGGTTGGTTTAAAAAGAGTAAGAATTAACATTTAAAGCAATGGTAATTTACTCTGATCTGTAATTTTGAGCTCCTGTGCTGAAATTGCTCATTTGGAAATTACCAAGTGCTTGGGTCTCGTTTGTGACCTTCTTCCTGCGTACACCCAGCACACAAAGGAGTCGTAATGACCAACTGAGTCACCACTGCCATCTCCCTGAAGCATGCTTTCCAAATGTCAGTACCATTTTCTATGGTGCAGTGAAAAAGATACCCAACCATAACCTGCTTAACACTACAGGGGGAGCCGGAGGTGGCCCAGAATCTGGAATGTGTTCAAAAGGCAGGACAATCGTCCCCATTCTCAACCCCTCCAACATCCAAATTGTTTGGGCACAGATCATTTTGGCCTTGAAAATCATCCCCAGTACCCATCCCCATTAGTCACTACCTAAGTATAAGTGGAATACAATTTAAATGTAATGGGGAAAATAAAGCTGCTTTTGACCATATCCCAATAAAACGATGTCTATACCTGATGAAATTTATACTTGGTTTATGGATTCATACCAGAAATAAATATATAGACATGCTATAATATTAAAGACATGAATACTCTAAAAGACCACTACATAGGAAACCCCTGTGCTATTCCGCAGTTCATACTTTAAGATACACTGTTCTTTCCAACTTCTCAAACCCTGACTCCAAAAAGGTTACCCAAAACTCAAGCATCAGAACTTTTCTTACCCATTCAGCATAGATGCAGAGTGTTAGTATTTGATAGTTGTCTGATAGAAATTAACTAAAAAGGAACCAAGATACTCTGGTAAATTTCATTGAGAAAGAGGAAGAATTTAGGAAGATTGAACTTTTTCATAATGCTGTGAACAAAGAACTAGTATGATATCTTTGTTATAGACTGTTTTTGTCAGCTTTTCTGAGAGTTCTATTACTTGGGAAATTTTTTTTTTTAACCTCGTCAGCTAGTCTTATCCATGTAAGTATCGGCCGTATTATAATTGGGTTCTATCTCTACTAAAGCTGTTTCTAATTCTGAAGAATGTTGATGTGGAAGATGAAAGAAGTGAGCTTCAAATTGCAATAGGGAAGATTGTAGCCAGAAATAAGAAAGAAGCTACTGGCATTCATTCCATAGATACTTTAATATGATAATACATGTCAATAAAAACAATTAGGTACGATAAGTCAGCTGTGATTGCTTAAGTACAGTTTGATAAACACCTAGCCTGGTGCCCACACATTGTAGAATCTTCTTTCCTTTAAAACAAGATAGAGATGCCAACTATCTGAAAAGTTAAGCAGAGGTTCTGAGTAAGCCTGCTGTCCACAATGGATGAGGTTCAATGGAACCCCATGGACTATGAAGAAAAACTCTGTAGAATCTTTAATACCTACAGAAAGATTTTTAAAAGAAAAAATAATCAATGTAGCTGTTTTTCCTTCTTTCAGGATTTTCCATTCTGCAAGCGATTATGGAAGCAGCAGTGCAAAACAACTGGCAAGTGACAGCAAGGTCTGTGGGAAACATAAAGGACGTCCAAGAATTCAGGCGCATAATTGAAGAAATGGACAGGAGGCAGGAAAAACGATACTTGATCGACTGCGAAGTCGAAAGGATTAACACAATTTTGGAACAGGTACATTTAAGATTTATTCCACCCCCAGCCAACCTGTTAAATCATCAACCTGCAGCAGTTCCCATATCTGCTAATAAATTAAGTAGCCAACAGACTAAATGTGCCAACATATTCTGATCATCTCTCCAATCCTTTGTTCCTCCCCAGTGGCTGCAGGAAAAAAAAGAGAGATTGAAAGAAACAAAAGAAAATCTAAGCTGTTAAAAACTGCCTACCATATTAATCTGGTTGTCTCTGCAATTTAATGCTATCAGATAAACACACCCTTCCACACCTCTGTTTCATAGATAGCTGACTATTTCAAAATAATCCCTATACCTTCCTCTTGGCAAGGAACAGGCAAGGGATTAGGCAGGGCAGAAGGATAGGGTTTTTGTTTCAGGGGCCTAGTTGCAAAGTGTCAGAGTACTATTCACTAGGTTTGAATTTGTGGATATTTTTGCAGAATATTCCTCTGGTTTGAGAAAGGAATAGAGAGAGAGCGTGAATTAATGAGAATACGTGTATATATAGTTGAAGGCCATTTTTAAAGTAAGACGTCTTATGAGAAAAAGTTTATGGTTTTTAAAATGTGAAGAAACTGAAAAAGAATTAGACTGGGGGAAAGATATAATTCAATGGGCCAAATGATATTTATTATCAATCTTGGATATTTAAATTTAAGACTAAAAATATTAGAAGAAATGTTTCACCCTAAGCCAGATGGATATTCTGTTTGGAGTAAAGAGTCAAATCGAAATGTGGTGAAAGTTTATTATTTCCCTAAGAAGTCTCAATTTGCCGGTTAATAACAAAGTATCTGTGCTGCCATAAACCAAACTGTAAGGGAAACATTTCCATTCTAATTCGATCCCAGTGTACCTAGGGGCCAAAACAGCTTCAGAGATTGAAATTATAGTGAGCAGCCATTGCCTGGGAGAGCTGTTTTATAGCAAATTAAATATTAACAATTTGTCAGATATGCCCCCACAAGAAGAGAATGCAAAAAAAGAAAATCAGTAAGGAAAGGGGAGGGATGGAAGGGGAGGGACGGGAGGGGAGGGTTGGGGAGAAGATAGGAGGGAGGAAGGAAGGAAGGAAGGAAGGGCTGACTGCATCATAGGATGCAAAGCTGTCCCCTTCTTAAGAACACCATCACCTCTAGTGAATCAGCCTCACGAAATATCTAGAGCACTAGCCTGGCTAAATCAAATTTCCCAACTAACATTCTCTTGAGCTACCCAAATGATCTACCCCTCCCTTCCAAAAGAAAAAAAACTGCCTTTGATTTTCTTAGATCTTGAAAGTGAAGAATCAGGTCAGTGATGCTGGAGTATGTACTACATGCCCTCTAAAATTTTATACCAAAATAGCCTTTTAGTGGGTGACCTACTTAATAGCCGAAAGCAGAGGAACATCCTCCTTGTCGTACTTTGTTTTCCTTCTTTTGTACTAGTGACTTTGGCTTCTTGAATATTTTGCATTCTGATAAGTTCTTTTGGGTTTTATAGGACCTTATACTGGAGTCTGGGATTTTTCAGCATGATGTAATAGAAAAAGCAGTGGCTAGAGCTGTGAATTCTATATAGCAGTGGGATCTTAGGTGCTTAAAAATCTATGCCTCAGTTGTCTCACCTACATAATGGGGAAAATTAAATTTTCTCTTCCTCACATGGTTGGTATAATTGCTTTGAAAGGCATAAAAGACCATAGAAAAAAATAGTCATTATTACTAAACATTTTCAGGAAAAGTAAACTAACATTATTCCAAAACCCTGTTCTCTCTTCTAATGTCTGACTTTCTATCTTCCTTTCTTCTATATGTGCATTCACAGCATCCCTCAAAACACTTTCTATACAATTCTTGAGGGCACATTGTTCAAAATAAAGTTTTAACAACATCCAGGTAAGGCTAGGGAGTTCATTTCACTTACTCTTTTTCCTGCATTCAAAAAATTATCATAAAACTATCAACTCGTGATTATTTTCTTTATCATTTAAGGAATTTCTACAAGGTCATTAAGTACTGTGAGGTAGGAATCAGGTTTGTCTTGTTCACTGTTGTATATTCAGTGTCCCACAGAGTATCTGGCACATAGTGTTAGATGGATAGATGGATGGGTGGATGAATAGATAGATGGGCAAATATTGAACAAGCACATTTCAATAAGTTCCACTGGGATTTTGTTATACTTCCATCAAGAGGCAAAACAGTGCCTGCAGCCACATGATGTGATTATTAAAGTACATGGTTTCTCAAAGGTTTAAGATAGGCGCTCTCAGCTCAAGCCTATTCTGTTACCATGAATTTACCAGAATTTATTTCTTTAGATATAGATTTCTCATTAAACAAATTATTTAAATTAAGCAATAAATTCAACACGCTCTTTCTTTAGAGAAGACTTTTTAAAAATAAATTGATTACTAAGATACAGAGATATCACTTTTCTCATTGGTTTCCAACTCTTCTTGATAAACTTATCATAATTCATTATATAAATTCTAGTTAGAATGATACCATTTATAACTCAAATAGTATCAAATCCTCCCATCCTCCAAAGGTATTTTCAACTTTGTTTGAGTGTATTTGCATGGAAGGAAACTTCTATAGTCTCCCATAAAATTACACTTCATGCCACTATTTGAGGTAAAAGAGCCCATTACACAACTACAACTGTATTCCCTATAGATCAGATTTTGGCATAAGGTAAATTCATATTGTATTCTATATCCAAAGGGTGGTAATGAAAAGACCTCAATATGGTTCAATTTTTCAAATATAAGCAGGTCTTCAATATGTCACTATATAGTATAACATCCCCATTCCATGATACAGGTTCTAATTTTCCCTATGAATGTTTAAACACTTATGGGGTAAATCAAAACTCTTCCAACATTTCTTTCCAAAGCTCTCTTTTATCTCTTTCAACCTTTCAGACTACAGCAGGAAAAAAGATTTAATTAGGTACCAATCTGTCTTTAATATTTCTCCTTAACAGTTAATCTGTAAGGAAACAATTCCAAATTTCTGGCTACAAGAATTAACATACCAAAGGACAGAGCTATAGACAGTTGAAACCATGAAGGGTTGTCAGAACACACAGAGAATATTTAGAAACTGTAGATCCTGAACCCAAGAATTAAGAGCACTTTTCATAGGAAGATTTAGGTGTACTAGGAAGAATGTGCCATTGACTTGCACTGATGGAGCTCTCCCATTACTGTAATGTGTTCCTGAGGCCCTCCCCACCTTAATTCAGCTGCCTTAATTCAATGACCAATCTAAACATTAACTTTCAAAAAAGTTGCCCCTCATAGAGTTATCTACCCATGACTGAACAGATGCTCCATCGCAATAGTGTCTACCTGTGGGCTGTTTTGAAGGTCAGACACCGTAAAAGGAATGGCTCTGTTGGATGTTTGATGTTTATTTGGAGAGGCAGCATAGCATAGAGTTTCCAAGTGTGGACTCTGGAGCCAATCTGCCTGGATTCTGTCACTAACTAGCTGTGTGACCTAGGGCGAGTTACTTAGCTCTCTGTGCCTCCATTTTCTGGTTATAAAATGGAAATGACAACAGTAACTTAAGGAGTTAATATATGCAAAACATTTAGAAAAGTTCCTGGCACACAGTGTTTGTATAGCGCTTTGATGCTAAACAAAATGTTTTCACGTAGATTATCTCATTTGAGCCTCACTATGGGAGGCAGGCAGGGCAGATGTGTTTATCCCAGATTTACAGATGATAAATTGTCACTTAGAGACATTTAGATGATTTGTCCAAATGTGGCTCTCTGCCCAACCCTAGTAAGTGGCAGAGCAAGGACACAAGTCTTCTGACTCCTAGTCCAGCTCTTACTCCTGCACTGAACCACCTTCCTTAATTTCTAAGTCATTTATTAAGTATTTAGCCCATGCCAAACCCTAGATTAGGCCTGCTCATCAGTTTACAGCTTAAAACAATTGCAAAGTAATTGGAGAAGGTCCAGAGAAGCATTGCAAAAAATGATGAAAGCGTTAGAAAATAGGGCCTATGAGGAAAGGCTAAATGAGTTGGGGTTGTTTAGCCTGGTGAAAGAGAGCCAAGAGGCAGCTTAATCACCATCCTCAGGTATATGGAGTTATCGTAAAGAGGACACTGACCAACTGTTCTGTGTGCCGAAGGACAGTACCAGAGCAAATGAGCTTAACTAGACCAGAGAGAGAGGCCGCATTAGCAAGGACTCATTACAGGGAGAGAGAAAACTGGAGGAAAGTAAAATCTCACCAGTGGGGGCTATATGAAGGTGAGGCCATTGTGAATTAGTGAAAAGTCAGGTCTAGAATAGTTTTAAGATTGTTTTCAGGAATATACAAATATTCCAAGCTAATCCTGTGTGATGACAAATAAATATCCTTATAGAAGGCTTATTTTAATGAGTAGGTAAGAATATTTCTTAATTGCCTCTTTAATGGATATTGAAAAGGTTGTCTCCTTAAAGAAATTTAAATATCCCCCTTTCAGTCTTCACCATATTTTTATTTTTCTGTAGATAATTCAAAGGTAAATCTCAGCATAGTCCCTGCTTGAATTGTAGCATATACAGACTTAGCGGAGCCCAAACCAATGTTTCAGTGTGCTGTGCAGGAAAATATAGAATGTCTGCTTTCCCCTGGAAATATTCCAAGCTAAAATCACCTCCTCATGGAAAGTAGTGCTTCTTCAGGACAGAATCCTGAGGCAAGTCAGTCCCTTATGTTCCTTTCATTTGACTCTGTGACTTCAAAAACAGTCATTTTAAGAAATGAAACTTCCAAGTTAGTAAGTCAGGTTCCTAAAGATAACAGTTTAAACAAGATGAATGTTATTAGGGGCTCTTGTAAAGTATGAGGGTGTAACACAAAGGAGACAGTGCTCACTCACTCCAAAATATGTCTAGCAATTGGGGTCACATAGAGCACTGTTGTCAATGGCTAGACTTGTGTCAAGTGAAGTAAAAATGTTATAGCTTTATATCTGTCCTTTGCTTCACCCTTCACTCAGCACATACTGGTACTGTCCAATCTCTCTCCTTTTTTTGCTCCCTCTTTGTCCCGCCCTTAATCTCAGTGATCCTACTACAGCATTGTGCTGACTTGCCAGTCCAGAAGACAGTTTGTGGGTAGCATCGCCTGGTAGAGTTGAATAAACACAAACTTGGGACTCAAATAGATGTGATTTCAAATCCCAGCACCTTCACTTCCCTGTTGCATGACACTGAAGAAAGTGACTTCATTTTTTGAGGCTCAATTTTCTCATCTTGAAAGACTATTCCACTACGTTCCTTTCACAGGATCCTCATGTGTTGTGAGGATTACACAAAGTAGTATGTGGAGCACCGGGTCCAGCGCTTGGCACTCAGTAGGCTCTCAGTGACCAGTAACCATAGTTATTTGCTCATGAGTGGTAGGTTTTTGTGCTTATGGAAATGAGTTATTTAGGGACTGTTGCTCAAGGACAGTGTCCCATGGATTTTCCAAGATATCAGTTCAATCTAAGGTCTTACCATGAGAACAGAGTCTGAGACTTAGCTATGTTCAGTTCTCACTAATATGAGTTTAGCATGCTAGACAACCTCTCTGCTTTTTCTCCAATGTAACATTGGGTAACACACAAAGATTGATAAGCTCAAGGACTACTGGAGAATTAACTGGATTTTTCAACATCACTTAAAGTAATTAAAGGCACTAAAGCCTTGAGCTATGTATGACAACTGGGCATTTTTAATAACAAATAAGTATTAAGTGCTTACAATGTTCCAGATACTATTTTCATCAATGTGGGTGGAGATGTGTGCATTTATCCACCTCATGTGAGTTAATCCTCATATTAGCCCTATAAGGTAGATGGAAATATTATCTCCATTTAACAGATGTGGGAATTGAGACTTAGAGGTCATACAGCTAATAATTGGTGGAGCCAGAGTTCGAACCCAGGGAGTCTGGTTCCAAATACTGTTAATCACTGCGCTAATCAGCCCTGCATCTGACTGATGTTTTCAATCAGAGTAGATTCAACCAGAGGTTATGAGATGAGCATCCTAATGAAGCCAGGAGCAGCGGCTCTGTTTACAACAAGCATTGTTGAACAACAAGCATCTCACAGATATTTTCTCTACTTGACGAAGATCCATATTCCATTAACACACGGAACTGAAAATATGCCCTTTAAACCTACCCTTTGGTGAAGAACTCATTTATGATGAACAGGGTCATTTACTTGTGGTGCCAACAATCTAACTAGGCAGAGGGCTCCACAAGAGTAGGAATCAATTGTGAGGGGTACTTTCTCCGAGTGGTACGTAAGTACAACTAGAATTCCAATCTGTGTGCATCTATTCTCAGATAAAGAAACACAATCTTCATTATTTTACCAAAAACTGCCCTAGGGGTTGCCCATTTTCTCCTCCTTTAATAGGGAATAACTTGAATGTAACTGGCAAAGTCTGGAAGGTACAACTCCCCTTCCCTGCATTAACCTCTGGAAAATCAAGCATAAAATAAGGCTAGCTCTGGGAAAGCATAAATGCCCATTGGGTAAGTATTTAGGGTGGATGCTCAGCTTTTCTGGGCTACTAGACTTGAGCAGCAGTGCCCCAGGGGGTGTGTGCCTTCCTCCCAGCCGTTACCACCCTTAAACTCCGGTGAGAAGGGCCACTGCCTTGAGCTCCGAGCTCTCGAGGGCTCCTCATACCATAAACACTAGAAAACAAAGGCTTTTTTTCTTTTTGGCCCTAAGAATTTTGAAAAGTTAGTAGCTGGTTGAACATCAGGGGGTGGAAAGGAAAAGGACACAAAAGCCAAACTGGGCTCCTTGGATCAGAGCACAAAGGTACATGGAGTCAAGGACAGGGACAGTGAAAGAGAAAATGACAACTCATGCCATAGGAAACCAGAAAAAATGATGAATTTTGTTTCAAATTGGCCTCCCCAAATCAGTCTCAGTGAAGGGGTTTGACAGAAAAGTTTCTCTCGATACCTGCACTCCCTCCTTTGACACTACTGGAATGATGTAGCTTTGGAAGACATGCAGAATTGTTCAGCAACCCCAAGTCAGAAGAGTGAGCCATAGGGGTGGGGAATTAACTCTGCTCGGCTTCTTGGAGAACTTCTCAGGTCCACTGCATCCTGGCTTCAGATAGATTCAGCCTCTACCCAGGAGTTCTGAGCTCTGGGCCCAGCTTCCTCCCCACCCGCCCTGCCCGGCCCCAACAGGGTGTCTGGATCTCACAGGTAGTAGGGTGAGTCTGAGAGCGAGCCTGAGTCCTTTAGCTTCCTGGCGTCTTTCAAGAGAGTGGGCTACAGGGTCTTGGGTGTGTGAAAGGATTTCCACCTAAAATGGAACCAGAGGAGATGAAATCGAGACTCTCACACGTTGCACCCTCAGGAGAATAAAACTTAAGAACTCAAAGACTGGGGGGAGGGTATAGCTCAAGTGGTAGAGCGCATGCTTAGTATGTACCAGGTCCTGGGTTCAATCCCCAGTACCTCCTCTATAAATAAACAAACAGACCAAATTACCTCTATCCCCTGCTTAAAAAAAAGATACCTGAAAGACTGATTTCTCATAAATGCCTAATTTACAGAAGTCCAAGACTTATCTCCTGAATATCTGCCAAGAATCTCCCCCATCCTCAAGCCAGTGAACTTACTGCCTGGACTCTGGCTGGACCTCCCCCTCTTTGCAGTCCTTGCCATAAATACATCCTTCCCCAGACCTTCAAGGGACTCACCTGTAGTTTGCATTTCCTGGATTGCAATTTCTCTGCTACTTCTGAATAAATGCAATACCTGGTAGTTTGAACGTGCCTCAGTTTCTCTCTTTATTTAGGCTAACAGGTGGATACAGAGACCAGGCCAAGGCATACCTTGTTTTTGGACTTTGTAACATTTAGATATACGGTATGTCGTCCTCCATTTGTACTCTGGCCGTGGGCTCCGAAATGTTAGGAGTGAGCTTGCTTCTCTCATGGCCTAGAAACATAAATGCCCCTGTCAAAATGTCCTGTTTATTCCTGGAAAGTAGGTTTTTTTCTAAACACTCTGGTCTCATGCAGTGTGACTGTAGCTCTTCCAGTCACCTATAGCGATACCTGCCTGGGGAAGCGGGTTTGAGGAGGGTGCTTCTGCACAGTAACGGAGTCTCTTCCTGACTAGCTTAAAGGCTTCAC
This sequence comes from Camelus ferus, assembly GCF_009834535.1. NCBI lineage: Eukaryota > Metazoa > Chordata > Mammalia > Artiodactyla > Camelidae > Camelus > Camelus ferus. The sequence goes on along the minus strand of NC_045732.1, from coordinate 95,842,730 downwards.
CAAGTATCTGGCAGAACTGGGATAGAGAGTGATGGTCCCATTATTCTTTTGAAAGATTTTTTTATCCTACGTCTACCTCTCAGGGGTGGGTACAGCTTACTCCAGGGAATCTTTCTGATACTCTTGCATTTTTTGCTTTATTCTGCAGACATTCCCTTTTACCCTGTCCAAAGTCCAAAAAAAAAAAAAAAAAAAAAAAAAAACGAAGATGGTCAGGAGACATGATTAGGATAAATTATAGGTCTGGAGGAGCAGTGATAGGTAAATAAATTTCTCCTCCCCCTTTCCATGCCCACTGCCACAATCCATTCTATGTCAGATCCTTTTCAACACTAGAGGTTGTCTAAGAAAGACTCTCTACTTAGAATTCCAAAGTTCTTCTAGACACCTGCTTTCAGAGGCATGATTATAAGCTGAGAGTTCCATCACCACATATTAGTGGTTCTATATTTCACATTTAGCTCTATGTCCTCCATGACATTCATATTATATGGTGGGCTGAGTACTAGATAGGAGACAGTACAGCTATATTGGAGACCCTTGAACCAAAGCAGGATGCCATTTATTTCTCAGCCTGCATCTATAGGTGGACTGAATGAGAAGCTTTTCAGAATCTTCGAAAGACAAAGACAATAAGGGATTTGTCAGGTGTTACCTGGATTTCAAAGGGCAATCTGAAGCCATACCCCCATGACAGAGAAAGAAAATGCCACACAGAATGGGACCTCCTGGAGTGGATAAACTTGCTTAGCTACCTAAGAAATCACTGCATAATCAAGAGGCAACTCAGGAAGAAGAAGGAAGGCAAAGGTATCAGACCTCTAGAACAGGCATTGTAATTGACATGGAAAATTTCCCAGACAAGGGCCAGGCAACTGTTCTGAGGTTAACATCACACAAGGGCTTATATTCAGAGTACCACACTAGGCACGACTGGGAGAAACAAAGGTTCTCTTTCTTTCTTTCCGTTTTAAAATTTGTAATAGCCCCTAGCCATGTGAATCAAGTTAGAGAGCAGCATCTCAACAAATGTAAAATCATATAATAAAGGCTAGGTACATATGTGCTGGTAGAATAAAAGGAATTAGAAACGCCTGCAGCATATTTTTGTATATGAGTAAACTCACCATAAAACGTAAGGTCAAAGTGGTTCTAACACTATGCCTCTCCATCTTCTTCTCCCAGGCACAAGTTAACACCCATATATAAAAAAAAGAGATCCCATTCCTCTTTGTTTCTTCTGCTCCCCAATCTGCTAATGAGCATGCTTCCAAGCATAGATGCATACATAGTCAAGCATACCCATTGTCCTTCCTTCAGCTCTTACTGTATCTTACTAGATGTACCATTTCTTTCCCCACCTCCAACCTATTCCAGGTTTCTCTGTATAAATTGGCTGCCTCATTCATCCTTTTCAGGGACCCTTTTTGTTACCTCAGTCATGGTGTCCAGTGGTCTTTCTTACCCTAATGTCATGGTGATTTAATCCTATTACTTAACATATATTAGACTACCTTGCCACCTGTTGAAGCAAAATGCACCCCAAAATTGCAGAACAGTGTCTTAGAATCAAAACCTATGGTTGGATTTCTTAAAGATGTTCTCTTAAGTCCAGCCTCCCGTCCTTTAGGCTCTAAGTGAGTGGGACTCTGTACTTGCAGTAAAAACCTTCAACGTGTTAGGTGATTTTAGCACTCACTGGCAGCCTTAAATAAACTTGTTCCCTAAAATGCAGAGGTATTTATCCTAAGAGTTAGTAGCGGACATCAGTATTCTATATTTAGAGATTTTTATCTTTGGCTTATTAAAAAAGATGATCTGATTCTCTGGTCATACTTCACACTAGACTGGCTAGACTGGCTTCATGAATATTTAGAAGCAAATCCCCTCTGGGAAAATAAAGAGAAAAAACTCATTCAAGATCATTACTTTGAAACAGCAAGACTCTTGTTTATTTCAGATGATAGAAGCTTTGGTCTCAAAAAGGAAATACTCCTGTTCAACCAACACTTCCCTCCCCCCCATTTTTAAAAATTGTGATACCTCGTTATTTGCTTGATTATTTCCTATGAGGTTTGGAGTTTTATTTTAAAAATAAACACAAATTGAAATTAATTCTCATTAGGGAACCTCATGAGAGTCCTTGGGATGGCTGGAAACATCCTGGAGTTTTATAAAGCAGAGCACAGAGGCCTTGGGGCAGGAGACCTAGGTTCTAGTCTCAAGCTGTACAACTTCAAAAAGTCACTTTATCACTCTGTGCCTCCATTTCATAAACTGTAAAATGAATGTGCTGAATATGATGGCCCCTTCCAGTTCCAACAGGCTGTGATTGCCAGCACTATGAAAAACAAGGTAGGAAATTCAATTCAAGAACTATTGATTGAGTCCTGACCCATTTAACCATACCGAGTGCTAGATATGGTGGGTCGGGGAAAGGACATATCTTCCATGCTACAGTAATAGGGGTGATGAGGCAACACGATAGTTCTGGAAGGCAGAGTATGATAAATATCTTAAAATGTATGAGTCGGCTTTCCTGCTTTCTCAGATTTCTGGGCTACTGACCATCACTGAATGCTTTTTTTGCTGACTGAGAATCTTGCAAGCCTCAATGTCAGTGAGCTTTGCTTAGGCTTGGGGACACAGATGAAGGGGGAGAAAGGTAATATGTTCCAAGGCCAGGACACAGCCTGGAGGTTTATCATTTACCTCTATCCTTAGAGTACAGAACCACAAATGTCTCCATTAATAAGTTTCTGGTTGATCAAAGCTGTGCCATGTATGTATATATAAATATCGTCTCAGTCCTTATAATACCTGGAAAATGCCTCGAGGGTAACTCCTATTATTTAGAAATTCTTGGCAGTTGGATTCTGATAAATTGAGGTTTGTTTGTTCACCACATAACTTCCCCATTATATCTGTATCTACTGTTATACTCCTGCTCAGATGCCCTTTGCACATAGAAACAGATAGTAGATTGCAGTAACGATTTATTAAATCCAAAGACCATCTCTCCCATCCATTAACACCAGCATTTTAGGATCAAGGATGGTACCTTATTCTAAAATTATAAAAATATGAACCAATTCAAATGGAAAAAATAATATACAAATACTCTCCTTTGTTTTGAGTTAATGCCATCACTTAAATCAAATGAGACCTCAGATCCATTCTTTTTAAAAAAAGGAAAGGAAGGAAACATTAACCATAAATAGCTATTTTATCCATCCACAGACAATGAAGATGTTTCAGTTGGCATGAGGGGAAGACACCCTGACACCGTTCCTTTGCATGGTTTGTACTGTGAACGTCCCAATTAAGCTTTTGTAGGCACTGAGAGATTGACAAGGTCCTATGGATTTGAATTACTTGTAAACATTAATAAAATTTTTTTGGAATCATCTTCCAACTTTATCAGGAAATTTTTTCTAGATTAAGAGCAACAAAAATATAGCAATTAAAAGATTTCTCACACAGCTGCATGGTTACAGGAGCCTTGTCCTAGATTCTAAACAGATGCTGTAACAAACAGTTTCACAAGGGCTGCAAGAACCACAATTGACAACAGTGATACAAAAGCTACATATTGTTTATGCTCACACTGCCACAGGGCCCTTATGTTTACTTTTTAATTTTTTTTTCATTTTATATTTCAAATTATTTAGACCTCTAGACTCCCTTACAGAGAGACACTGAGAAATGCGAAGTAAGTGCAGTAACAAAAAATAAAATAAAATGTGCAGACTCAGGTTCTTTACCTGCCAAAGACTAGAAAGTTGGCTGAGTTCTATCTTAAGATCACTGTGTGATCTTGTACAGCCACCTTGCCTTTCATCATCTTCATCATAAAATAGAAAACTCTTTCCCTGCCTTACCAGAACAACATTAAGATGAATCAGACAATTTCTCTAAGGTATTCTAAGATTCCCAGAGAGGGCAAGTCTTCAAATATTGAGCATTATAATTAAGAGTCACTGCACCTCATTTCTTAAGGAGGAGACAGTGAATAAGGAAAGGAACGTGTGGTCACTGAGCCTGAGAACTCAAAGAGCATTTAAGCTCCTTCTATAATCTGAGGCAGGTCTCAAGAGAAGGAGACTGATGTGGTGGAGTCAGAGAGGAGGCAAGAGTTTGGTGGTTAGAACATGTTACCCAGATATTTGAAGTCTTCATATTTGCCTTTGACAGTGTGCTGTTACTTTCCCATGATCATCTTAAAGGCCTGGATTTATAAGCACTACCAAGAGAATGACGAGTGTTTTGGTTATGGTTTTGTGAGCCCAACAGGACTGTCCTAACATAGCTGGGTTCATTGGTTGTAAACAAGGGTACTGTACTCAAACTTATGTGGTTTAACTTAAATTATTTCCATGCTTTTAATTGCCCCAACAGTGGAAATTTTGGCTCTAGCTATAAAATGGATCATTATTGAGGACAGGGTCAGGAAGGGTGCAGTCTCTTTCAGAGCTCAGCATTGGCAGAAAATGTGCCCACTAATCTTAAGAATGAGGACCCAGAAGAGGGAAAACTGGATGAACCGATCTGAAACAATGCTATCTAAAAGATGCACGCACGCACTTGCAGGAGTAAATAAGAGGGAAGAACCAAAGTGGAGTGAAATCTCAGTAATACTGCATCTTAGATTAAGAAATGAGGATCCAGGGATACTGAAGCAATGGACCAGGCAGTAAAAGAAAGTACTAGAGAAAGCTTCTTAATAGCCATTCTTAAGTGCCTTTCCATCATTACTATCTCTTCAAGAGCTCTGAGAGTCCTTTTCACTTCTCTTGACCTATTTCAAACTACTGCCTGTGCTTAACTTGAGAACCTCCTACTCAATAAATTGCTTCTCCTCCCTCTTCCCTGGCCAATATAAAATCAATTGTTGCTTGACAGACTGCTTTGTTGCAGTTTTCTCAAAGGCGCAAAGGAAAGAAATGCACCTTATTTGTACACACATTAACTTAATTTCAGTCTCACCCACTCAAGCACAGCGCAATCCTTCAAACTCTGACCCTAGCCCCTTGACCAGTTGGTGTCCATGGCAACCACCACCATGCCGCTCAGAGAGAGTTGCAACGAGTGGCAGGAAAGTGCATATCCCAACAGAGCCATCAGCTCTTCTGTATTAGCTGCATTGATAACAGGTGGCAGCAGACCATCCCCGAAACCTCAGGCATTTGCTTCCACTAGGGAGGGGTAGTGTTGTTCATGTCTCCTCCCCAGGAGAGTGATGGGCTGCTTCTCACACCCAGCCTGTTGAAGATCAAGCACTAAGTGTGAAATATTGAAACTGAGTAGGAGGATCATTTGCCTGAGAAAACTTCCCAGTAGGCTACTTCCCCAGTGACTCTGTCCACCGGAGCCTCCACCACAGCACCTTGCATGCTGAACGACAGCCAGTGAGCTCAAACCTCTAAAAGACAATACACATAAAATTCAGGACATCCTATCCACTTTCTTTTATGGTCCTTACCACTCAGTGACCTACAACTCTTTCTCTTAACTTTCTTAACTCATGTCAAGAATGTATGCATGATAATCTTGCCATCAAACTATGTTTTTTAAAGAAAAAGAAAGATGTTAATAATGGTCCAGGTACTGGAGGATTTATGAGCAAGAGAAAATGGTGTGGTTTCTCCAAATATAGATTCAGCCAGCAGACTGTTTTCATGAGTTGCATATTATTTGCTTTGCTCAGAGAGCTTAGCTAAAAAGTCGTCAGATGGAGATGAATTTCCCTTTACTGTACTCCAGAGGAAGATGGGGATGGTTTTATCTGCAATCTCTGCAACAGAACCCAACACATCTAACAAAGACTTTTTTGCATAAAGAGGACTAGTTCAGGCTCAATTCTTTGTAGAAACTGGAAAGGACCCCTTATTCAAGTGTCCTCTTCACAGAATCTACATAAATAGGAATAATATTTGAAGTGGGAGAAACAAGTGAATGGTTTTATCTTAATTACATGGGGAAAAAAAAAGGAAACAGAAGGCTCTTATGCACAGTCCTTTCCAATAGAACTGTTGAAAGGTAAAGAAATGGTTTCAAGCTGTCTTTGAAAGCAAGACATTCCTACTCATGCTGCCTGCGTCTGTCGTCCTGGATGAGAATTAGTAATAAGCTTCAAGAAAAAGTGAAAACCAAATAATACATGGGTCCAGCTCTCCAGGAGCTCATGGTTTAGAAGGAAGGCAGCCAGGTAAACAGATGATCACGGTCTAGAGTGGTCAGTACAGTGACAGAGGAGAACACAGAGTCCAATGGGAAAATACAGAAGAAACATGCCGACCTCAGCCTGACTGGGGGATCAGAGAGGCTTTCTCCTGATGGTTTGTTGAACTGAGTCTTCAAGGGCCAATAGTTCATCCAGTTTGGTGGAAGGGGGTGGAAATGTATATTTGCACAGGTATGACAAGCCCCACTTGTCAGAGTGAATGCTAATAAGCAGTGCCAATTAGGAAGTTGAGAATAACCCACATATCATAAAGCAGAATGGTAGAAACTTGCTACCAATAAGAACACAGGCTATATCGGCCAGAACACAACTCTCTCTTTCATCATGACCTTTTGATCCGCAATAAACAGAATTATTTCCATTAGAAAATACAGCAACATGGTACTGAAGTGAGGAGTTTCTGCTTAGGGATTAAACTACCCCGTCACATAACAATGAAGAAACTGACATGCTGAGAGAGGGACTAATACATAATGGCCACACAAGTAGGGAGAGAAAGAGCAAGGATTTAAACCCAGATCTGGCTCCAATGTCCACTTTCTTTGTGCCACACCATCCAAGATTATGCCAATACATGGACCAAATAGGTAACTACACCTGGGCTCCCCTGAAAAGGCCACCTGCCTTCTCACCACCATCCCACTTCCCACCCAACTGCCTGGAATTGGTGTCGAGGTTAAGAGTCTATTCGTAAGAAAATATACTACACCAGAAAGATCATATTTGAAGTTAATATAACTTCCCATCCTTCTTCTCTATATTTGGAGTCCTCATCTTTTTCATCATCCACAAACATTGACTGAATCCCTGCCTACAGGTATGCTGAATGATGTGCTGAGTGATGTACACACTAGTGGTTTTAAACTGGGGCCCTGCCCTCAAGGACTTAGAGTCTCATGGGGATGGCAGAACCCATGCCTAGTTTGGGTAAACAATTAGTAGTCTGAGGGAAAGATGAGAGGTAGAAACCTTATAGGAATTCACAGGAGGGAGTAATCACTAGACAACGGCACTAGAATGGAGGCTTCATGAGGGCAAGGTGCTTTGTGTTTTGTTTATTGCCGTATCCCCAATGCCTAAAACAGTTTGGAACCTAGTACGTGCTCAGTAAATATTTGTTGAATTTTAAATAAATAGCTTCTTGATATTTTTCAGAGGAAAAAAAAAAGTCCTGACGTTTATCAGTTGGAAAACAATTCCCAGTCCTGTGTGCACTGCATATTGTGGCTTTTACTCATGGTCCATCACACAAACTCCCCAGGGAGACTTGTAGAAACAATTGCTCAGCCCCTGGCTTAAACCTTTGCAACATCCTCGCAGAACTGTGTCCTCTGCTGCTCCCTGCCGTGGAGGGCTATTTCCCAGTGATGAAGGGTAATGCGGCACCAGGGCTTTTTGTCTGTTTATTTGTTCATTAGGACCTCAAGCTCTTTTCAGCAAAAGGCACAGCCCTCCGATAGCAATGCAATTCTGGGAGACACGACTCCATTATTTGCTTGGCTCATCTAACAAGGCAGAACGCAGATTCTGATTTAAAAGCAAGCTCCTTTAATGAGTTTTGGTTAGGCTTGAAGGATAAACAGTTGTGATTACTGTCAGTAGGTATAGGTTGTAAATCTCTGTCTTAGATGCTTAGATTCCATTAAGGGGGACTCAAATGGGCATCACAATACAATTCCCTTCAAAACAGTGGAATTGGGAAAGAAAAGCAGCTTCAAAAGCAGTCATTCGTGCATCTCCAAATGGTCAAGTTCTTGGTCTCCCAAGGCTTTGTACTGGGTTATAATTTTTTTCACTTATTTTATTTTTACCATTGTACAAATTCTTATTACACTTAGCTTCCAGAGCTTGGGAAGATATGGGTAATTAGAATGTATCACAAGACTGAAGGGAAATCCAAGTATTCACATAAAAAGATAAGTGAAGATAAAGCCATCCTGTTCTCACCGGGACTCACACTAACCTCACGGTACCACAGTGCTGTGCCAGCATGTAATTTCAAGTCAAAGATTTCTATTAACATGAATGGAGAAGGATCCGATTTTGTAATAAAAAAAACTGCTAAATGTGTGTGCTCTCTGACTTCTTCCAAAAGCCCACAAAGCCAAAATCATTTTCAGCTCTGCGGGCACACCTCCTAAGAAATTAGAACACCGTGTACCACCACACAGATATAGCGCTGAACATACTGCCTGTTGTGATCCTTTCCCCTTTCAAGAGGGGTAGTTCAGAAGGTACCTGGTTTATGGCAGAGTAGAAGGAAACAATAAAAAGAGGCACGCACCTAGAATAGCCTTATACTCTAAAATCAAAAGTCTTTGATTAGGAAACTTTCCTGGGTTAAAGCAGGAATGAATACAGCCTTGTAGAACGTTACATATTTTTTTCAAAGCTTTTCTGCAAAGTATCTCTTTCAATCCTCTGAGGGTGGTAGGGTTAATAGTGTCTTCTCCATTATGTAGATGAGAAACAGACATAAGAAGATGAAATAACTTGCCGGAGACCACATGGTTAGGAGCGCTGAATTCTAGTTCTCACTTTACGCCCAGAAGGATGCATTTGGACAGCAGCAGCAGAGCTCTTGTTATCCCACATTAACCATGCCCTGCTCCAGTCAGCTCCCCTGCTTTTGAAAGATATGGCTAATAACCTTTTCTTTGGGCTTGGGCACTTCTTTCCCCCTTCCCCACTCTGTTTCCTGAAAGAACAATTAAGATCCATCTGGGACTAATTATAGCGATTCTTGAATTTGAACTTGCAGCCATTACCCAATTAAGGTCACTTATTTTAAATTAACTTGCCTGGTCAAAACACAGGTTTGGTTATCTTCAGAGCCCAGTGCAGAGAGGCACCAGCTCACTCAGACTTTTAATTAACTAGCTAAATAACCTGCACTGTGACAAACTGCCTATGATTTGATGGAGTCATTCATTTGCATGCAGACAAGGATCAAAATACATTGTCAGAGCTTCAGGGACCAAGTTCCTAGAAGCCTTCACACAGTCTCTTGTTCAAGGCTGGGAGCCTCTTCCCTTTGGTTCCCTCTAATTATTTTTCCTGCGCTTTTGTTCTGATTATCCAACATTCATCACAAGTGCAGCTTGTGATTAAACAATGACAACTCATGTCATATGCTGATAAGGAATCGAAAATTGGAGTCATAATCAGATGAACCAAGCCCAAGGCTCTGAGAAATAATTAGGGGAAACCAAAGAGAAATTCCCAAGATGCTCCACAAGAAAGGAGAATTTCCAAAGATTCAGGCTAAAACTGCTCCTTACTTAGGTAATAATGCATAATAACGGTAGGTAGCCAGTCTTTGTTGAATTGACTTCATGGTGGGAGCTGAGTCCCAGAAATAATGATAGTTCTTTTGATTACTAATTATTATCATAGCTGCTAATACTTAGGGACTGGGGTTGGGGTCAGACACATCTGATTTTGACTCCAGGCTCCATCATTTTCTGCCTGTGAGGCCTCAGGCAAGTTATTCAACTTCTCTGTGCTTTAGTTACCTCACATGGAAGATAAAATTAAGAATAGTGCCCACCTTAAAGGGTTGACTTTGATGGCATAAAATACTTTAAAAAATCACTTTACAGAGTGCCTTGTACACACTAAGTTCTCAATAAATGTTAGCTTATGTTTGTCTTCTGTTACGTACCACTACCAGGCCTTTGTCCAGGGTGTCTTCCCACCTGGAATCCTCCTTCCCTTCTCTCTGCCAAAAACAGTCACCCCCTATCCATCATTCAAAATCTAGTCTAAAAGACATCTTCCTCTCCAGGGGGAAGGCCTTCCCTGAATCTGAACTTGTTCAATGCTCATCCCCTCAGTCCACTTTTCTAGATTTTACATTATTTTAATATATATGACACCTTCATCTACTGCTTCATAAGCAATGGTGACTTTTCTCCAGGGTGTAGCCAAGCCTTCGTGTTAGATACATTTATTGAGTACCACCTTGGTGCCATCCACTAGGGCTGTGTGCTGTGCACATGAGTAAAGAGATAGGGATGGCAGAGAAGGCAGCGATATTGGTTGGATCACCTTATATCTCAGGCACTCTGCTAGGAATTCTGCATTTCTGCATTTAGGCCTCACAAAAACCTTAAGAAGTAGGTGGGACCATCAGAATAATGATCCCCACTTTACAGATGTGGAAAGTGAGGTTCACCAAGGGAAAATAACTTGTCCGAAGTCACTCAGCTGCAAAGAGGAAGAACTGATGTTCTAGGTCGGTCTGACTCCAGAGTGTACTCCCATCACCATTATGCTTTCCTGCCCACCTCATTTTTTTTTTTATCAATTGCAGTGATGCATATCAAGGCAATGTGTCAACTGGAAAGTCCAATATATGTGACATAAGGACACTGCAGTTACAGCAGATGTTGTTGGTGTCCTATCCATGTTTGGCGCTAGCCTTTTTCATATGTGCCAACGGGATTCTATTGTAAGCATGTGCTATTCTCCATTTGAAGACTTTCTCTCAGCCTGAGAGTGAGACAAGTCAGAAGTGTTAGGGAGGAATGAATGCTCCCTACAGAAGCTGTGAGTCAATGGTGAATGGGAATTGAAAGACACAGACTTCCGCTTCCTGGCCCTTCCAGTGGGCGAGCGCACTCCCGGGGCACTCAGAGCTCCCCCGCTCATTCATGCCCCTGGGCAGGCTGCTTTCCCTTTGCTGCTTCATATCCTCTCTCCCCAACTAGTGCTTCCTGGAATCAACTCCCAATTAAACTACGGGCCATCAAATCTCTGTCTCCGGGTCTGCCTGTGGTGCAGTCCTGCCTTAAAACTAGAATCTTTCAGAAATTCTTCCTTTGCATCTTTCCCAGGAGTCTGGGTGAGTGTCCTCAGGCAGCCCCCTCCCTGCCTGCCCAGGGCTTCTCATGGGAGTTCCCCAAGAAAGCACCCCGTAAGCTCAGTGTCTCCCTTCCCACCCCCTTTCATGAGAACCCATCATTGAGCTTTTCAGAGTGCCTTTATTATCACAGGGAAAGGTAGTTCTGCAATGTCAGTGTGCATCAGAATCATCTGAGTGTTCAAATGCAGGCTCCCTGGCCGTAACCCAGACTTTGTGAATCAGACCCTCCGGAGAGGTACCCAGGCGCCTGCATCTTCACAGCTACTCCAGGTGATCCACATAGCACACACTCTGAGAAATAGTGTCCTAAGGCATTCCTGGGGCTGGGCCTCCAAGGATGGTGGATCATGTTCCTTAAGGTTGTCTCTACCACCAAGGCCTCTGTGGATTCAAGTGAGAAAGCCCAGAATAGCTATGCCTCCTTGCTCCTGAAATGAAGTGTGGGTAAGCCAAGGTCCAGTTGTTATTGTCAGAGTGGGGACGGCCCAAGACGCCCGAGCGACAGTGTACAATGCAGAGGAGAACTCCACCTCACTGACTCTGCCAAATTTCTGCTCTCGCCTCTCTCACCACCCACCCCCAGCCCCCATTCTTTCCTGTGGTAGAAACATTGTGATGACCACACATGAGAAATTAGGTTATGGCCTGTGCTCCTTTGTCTCTAGGCGGAGCCATCCCCTACCTCCACCTGCCCCCAACACACACATACATCTTCCTCCTAACCACGGTTTCTGTGTGATTTGAATTCATGGTTCTGATCCATGCTGGAGGCAGGAGAGGAGAGGGCAATGGAGGGTGGCAGTGTGAATTACTTCCTTGGTTCACCCCCAGTTCAGCTTACCCTCTGAACTCCAAGTGTAAACAGCAGCTCCTTCCGTGTACCTCCAACCCAGTGCTATCCTAACCAGTGGCCTCAGTAACCCTCTGCGCTGGGCTCTGAGGCCGCTCCATCTTCCTCACCCCATAGCAGCAGAGAACTACTTCTCTACATTTTGAGAGTGATAACACAGAATCAGGGAAGGCTTCGTGGAGGAGGCTGCATATGAGCTGGGCCTTGAATGATAGATGTGATTGCTGCAGGGAAGGATAGAGGGAAGGAGCATTGCAATAGGAATGAGGAAAGGAAAATATAACTAATATAGGATAAGTATCAGGCACTGGGTTAAGGCTATAGAAACATTATTTCATTTGTTCCTCACTGCAGTTCTATGAAGTAGGTACTAATGACAGACCCATTTTAAAGATGAGGATTCTGAAACACAGAGGGTTTAAGTTAATTGTTCAAAGTTACACAGCTATTGAAGGACAAAGTAGGGACCCAAACTCAGGCAGTCTAGCCTACACTCTTACTTCACTGCGTCTCAATGATTATGTTCCCTGATTTACAGATGGAAAACTGAAACTGAGAGGTTATGTAACTTGCCTAAGATTACACAGTTTGTAATTTGCAAAGCAGGGATGCATTGCCCTTAGCAGATCCCCTTCTATTTACTATATAGCCATTTATAACCCTTCTAACTTAGCTTTTCCAATCAGTCATTTCAGTCACAATTTCTTAGGGAGACAGCCCTGGCTTGCCATCTCAACAAATGCCTATAGTTGGTCCAAATAAAAAGCTTTCCTCAAATGTGTAAGCACAGTAACACAGCAAGGCTCTCCTGAAATCAAGAGAAATAGCCCTCTGAAATACATCTCTCTTTGTTTTCAAAATGGTATTCTCTTTAAGTTACCTGTTTGTCAGGCTCCCACTTATAAAAACCACAGGGAAAAAAATTTTTAGGTCTTTAGTTAGAGACAAAGTACTTTCTACCTCTAGCAGGTTATGAGTTAATCATTCTTGCCTCAGTATGTTGTCCATATTTCTGTTCTCACACTTCTCCTGCTGGGTTATAGTTGTCTGTTAACTTGACAGTCTCTCCTACTGTAGTGCTGAGATCCTCTAGGCTAGGGACCAGGTTTTGATGACCTCTGTCTCTCTAGTGTCTGGCCCCAGGATTAGTACAGAGCAGGCACTCAAGAAATGTTCACTGAAAGAAGAGACAAATAAAATGTAGTTAAGAGAAGCAACCCTTGCATCCACAAAAGACTTCAATCCCTATTCCTTCTGAGTCCAGTGCCATGCAAGTAAACTGGCTAGCAAGGTGAGGAAAAAAATCCGCAACTTGTAGTGCTGCTGATCTCTGTGGGATCAATATTCCCACTGTGGCTGATTCAAGCTACCAATGGTTTATTGTGTCAGGATAACCACAAAGGTCCATGAGCCATCAGATGAGGAAGATAATGGAAATTCAAATGGCAAGAGTGAAAGACCAAACCAAACCAAACGTCTGTGAATGAGGAGAATCTGTTTTACCCCCAATGAACTAAGCCTCTATTGTCTGTCATCAGTTTGCAAATCGAGATAAACTTAAATGACATGGCTCCCAGAAGAGGGAGAAACCTGCCAAGTAAGCAACTATCCTGAAAACCAAAGGTCCCCAAAACACACTGGGTTTCTAAGAGATATTTACTTTTATTTGAAAATAAAAACATTTTCACTTGCTTCCTTCAGCAATCAGAAAATTTCACAGATTAGGGTGTCAAATGCTAGAAGCATCTCTCAGACAGAAAATGCATTCAGAGAGGCATCATCCGGGAGTTCAAAGGAGAATGTCTCATTGTACACATCCCCACAACACGCGTCTCTTCCTCTCCCCTCCCGACTTGAAGGCCTCACCCTCCTGGGCTGGACCTTGTTCTCGAATACTCTACCCAACCATTCATGGTTCAGTTTTGCACACAGTGACGGTGCTAATAAGTAAACGGCAGGATTTGAATCCAGAAGCATCTGACTTCAAGGTTCATGGCTCTTTCTAGTACATCACCTTTTTAAAATACCTATTTGTTCAAAGCTTTAAGAGTAATTCAGAAATCTCTAAAGACTTCTAGACTCTCACAAGTTTAAAATCTATAAAGTGTCATTTTAGGTGTGATACTAGAGTCGTTGATCCTGGTAAGTATCTAAAGATGGGAAGGTGTGACTCCTGGGCCAGTGCAAGAAGTCTCGCAATATCCCACCTATCCTCAAGTGGTTGTGGCTGGAAAAAACATGTCTGAGTGACTATTCAGGCTTATGCCAGATGTTGCCATTCTTTTTTCTTTTAATCCAAGTAATGAGTCCACTAGCCCTGCCAAACCTTCTACTCACCACCCACACAGTCCTTCCAGTAGGTCTTAGGCAGAAATTCAGAATCAGAGTACTTTGGGCCCAAATGATTTTTAAAAATCTACCGAGAAAAGAAGAAAGATACAACTTGAGATTTAGATTAAAGTTGTAAATATTAAAACAAAAATTGCTGTAAGTATGACTATAAAACATTTGATAGGAAATTTCATAAAAGAATGCATGAGCACGCAGTTATTTAAAATGTACTGTTCAAAATAAATTATCACTAATTTGGGGAGATAGTTAATAAAAAATGCAAAGACTGCAGAAGTGACATATACGGCTATGTCAAAGAGAAACTACTGTCTTTTTGCTGTATTATTCGAGGTTGAACACTAGTTAAAATCACCCCAACCTCACTTCCCTGAAAAAAAGTGTCTAGAATATTTCCAAATATAAGTAGGGTGCTATGAAAGGTCTTCTAGATGAAGTACTCCAAGAAAAGTCACGGTGTTAAGAAATGCATCATTTTGCAGGTTCGCTGATGAAAAGGTCCAGGTGTTTTAAGTATTTATTATTGGCACCATGACCAAAGACTCTACGTGATCAAAGCTGCTGGGCTTCCTGGGTAGGGTAGTCTGTGTAAATTCCCCTAGGAAAGGCTTTGTAAGTTTCCAGATTTGTCATTCTTTCCCAGTCCCAGGCATTGTTTGCTACCTCTCAAACTCTGCCCATCATTTTACTCCCTTAGAAGACTGATGAAAGTAGAGGGATACTCTTAAGTTCTGAACCATAAGGCAAATTAACCTTATTTGATCTGTACAGGGAGACATGATCTGTATTCTCTCCCCTAAGGACACAACTGAGTTGAGGCAATATTACCCACCACCACTCCTGATCGTACAGCAGGAGATTTTCAGTGACACCTGGATGAGTGGATTTTATTTTCATACAGTTGTATTTATTTTCTTGTATGCAGTTTCATGGATATTGTGCCTTTGGATGCCACTGAATTTAAGTAAAGGAGTAGCTATAAAGATATATATTAAACAAATAATAGTACTGTGGTGTGTAGATAGATCACAACGTTTTAAGGAAGTTTGTGAGGGAATGAAATTTGAGAAATCATGTTTTAGGGTTCATACAATGATGTGTTCCCACAAGATCATGCAAGATCAACATGCATTGAAATGGCCCCTTATTCCTAGGAGCAAGAATAATCTGTTGCTCCTTTAACTTACTTGTGGCCTTTTATTGCCTCTGATTTGTATGTTCTCTTTGCCTCTTCTGCTGTTTAGCGTTAAATCTTCCACAAATTTCATTCAGTCATAGTGAATGCGATATTGAAGTCTGGGAAGTGAAACTTCCAAAGACATGTTCTTTGGTGAAATCCTTGTCCTCTAATCCTGACATCCTAGCATTTTATTTGATGCCTTATTCAATTGCCTTCTCTCGGCATAAGCTTCCCCTGTAGACAGTATAAGCATGATGAGATTCCCCACTTATACGCCCATTTTCCTTCTTTATGAAAAGGTTCAGCTTTTCTTTCTCCATCTGCACCCCCGACCCCCACTGCCATTGGGCTGACTTTGGTACGGGAGATTGGCTCTTCTCTGCTGCACTAACCCCGTGCATTTATTCAAGTCAGATGACTGCAACATGAAGCACTGTCCTTCAGTTGCGGGAGAGTGTGTGTGCGCACACTGAGATTGTTAGAAAATAATTCTAAATAAATTGACTTCTGATATATGTTTACTAAGACTAAAGCAATTTAGTAGCTCAGGGTTTTCATTCAAGAAAATGAATGTCCTTTATCACATCTGATGGAAGATTTCTTCTGGGAAGTGTGGCATATTCTGAGGCTGATCTCTGTGGCATACCACCATGGAAGGCCCAACACAGCTGAAATTAGACATGTTGCCACAGGACAACACTATCTTTCTGTCACTGAGGAAGCAGGAAAGGCAGGGTGCCTGAAAAAAAATGTCTTCTCTTGGAACACACCAAAAAAATGTTGTCTAATAGCTTTTTCTTAAAGAGAGAACACCTCTACAACAGGTAAATCTGGTGAATTAACACCAGAAACCTCCCTCAGCTCTCTCCCCAGCCCTCTAAACATTCTCAGAGTACCTAAATCAAAGAGAAACAGATTAAGGTGAATGGCAAGGCATGTTCTGTACTCAAAGCAAGATCAATCTTTCTACATAGACCTTTTTTGGCACCGATGTAGAAAATCCAAACACGGAGATACTTAACTCTGCAAATAACCTAATCTGCATACCAGATGGATCCAAGGGGAAAAAAACATAGACACTTTTCTGCACACATATTTTTTTAAATGTGAGCATAGAAAAACAGATGCTTTTGCTCCCAAAGGGTCTGTGGGCCTCTCTCGAGTAGTCTTGTGGAGCAATTTAACTTCAAATTTCTAAAATTATGAAAATGTCTAGAGTAAGCTTTAAATTGGAAAAGAAAGGGCCTCTTACATAGAAAACCAACTGAACATTTTCTGAATTATTTTTAACCACTCAGTGATACCCAGCCCCCAATTTCCCAGATAAATAGGTTGGGGAGCCAAGAAGGGGAGGTCTCCCCCAAATGGGTAGACTATGATTCACTGACTTCTTTAACAAATAATTGAATGCTCTGCTGTATGTACGGTTCAGTGAGTTAGTATGCAAGAGCTTTTTCTTCCGTGAATGAAACCGTTGTTGTAAGTTTCAGCGAATGAGGATTCGGGCATTTTTTTCTTTCAGGTCCTATTTGTGGGCATAAAAATAAATCTCCTTAAAACAATTAATTTTATCTATATTTCACACATGCCCCTAATTACATTTATCATATCTGCCATCAAATCAAGCCATCTATCATCGCCAACAAATCTTACAAAGGCACAGTGAATACAGAACATGGATTTGGGAACTTGGTATTTCCTCCTGAAATTTCACAGTAGACAATAAAACAGCTTTTATACTTGAAGTTCTAAAACTAATTCAGAAAGAGCTATTCTAATTACTGTAAAAGCAAAGTTGAATATTCTCTTGGTTACCAGAGTCATTAAATAACTGAGGGTACAATTTATGCCTTGTTCATCTGTAACAGATGGAAAGAATAAAGATTTAAGACTTACTGAGCAAGAACCGCTCCCATTAACTAGTTTCTTTGTGCACCGTATTACGCACAAGCCTCCCATCCCACCCTTACTCCCACGAGACCTGCGCCAAAATTTTAAAAGGGGAAAGACAGAGTAAAACATGACACTTTTTGCAGTGAGGCCTCACTTAGCTCACGTCAGTAGGATCATTGCTGCCAATGTAAGATTTCAAGATAATTCAAGTGTACTCTCTTAAGAATTGGGAATTTGAGCATTTCCGATGGAAACATTCCCTAAAATGTATGATAATTTCCCTAGGCTCTTCAGCAGAAACGACTGAACGCAATAAGCCATGCCCTGATGACTCAGGCATTCACAATGTACATCCGTGATTATACTGTGCAGTAGTACAACGTTGTCGTCTGCTTTTTTTTTTTCCTTTGGACTCCTCCTTCCCCTTTAAGTCAGTCTGTCACTTCCTCTGCTGCTAATGTGCTTCTTTCTAATATCACCCGCTCCCTCCATGTACACCCCTTCTAATTTGTAGCTTTTCATTTACTGTGAACTGGAAAGCCAAGATTGGTAAGAACGGTGTGTTAAGAGTTAAGAAGGCACTGAAAGTGAGGATGAGGAAATAATTACAGCCTTCAAGGCAGCAGCTCTGTGACACCTAAAGGTTCCTATCTTTAGATAACTTTCCTGTCTCTTCCAGTTTAAGCTGAATTTTGAAAGGGTCGTGTGGTGAGAGAGTTACCTTCAAATAAGTGAGTTTGCTCCACACAGACCATCTGGGCCTGGATGAAAGCGGATATTACGATACTTTCAAGTCTTTCTGAACCTGAAAAACAGTATTTTATTGAATGACCCCTCTCCAAAGTTATTTAACCTCACAGAATTTCATCATGCACATCCCAGGCGCTTTTGTAGGTGTCACTCAGTTTGACCCCGGCGACACTGCCGAGATAGGAAAAGGCCAGGCTCATTGTCCCATGTTACAGATAAGGAAATGGAGGCTGGAGAGAGTTGAGTGATTTGCCCACAATCAAACTGAGTACATGACTAGGCTGGGCTCCGGATTCCCTTTCGGGGTTCTTCTAACAACACGTATGTTTTCTGTGGCTCCCTGTTGCCTTTCTTATGCTCAGAAAGACACTAAACCCTGCCTCTGGTGAGACAGACTTACGCCATTTCTTCTGGGCTTGTTTCTTTATTTCTCTCTGAGCTCTCCCAGATGTCCTTAGGAATCCTGCTCATTTTTCTAGCAGAACTCAAAACCCTCTGATTTTATTATGTTGAGGGTTGTCAGTGAATTAAAAATTCAACAAATGTATGGTCCCAACTTGCCATCAAAAGTTAACAAATGTCACCAGTAAGGATGTTTCTCACAAGCGGACACTGAAGAATACCTCCCAGCAGATACCTAACAGCTCATTTTGTGTCACGGCATGTGAGAAATCACCTCCGCAAGACAGTCAGTAACCTTTCATTTCCTCCATAAATAATCAGTCAGATACGTGGCTCATATTTTAAATTAATTGAAAACAGCTAAGCGCTCTGTCTCTCTCTGTACTTGAAATGGCTTCTAATGCCAACATGATAAGCATTATATTTAAACATGTGGTTCCACTCCTCCAGGCCAGCTTAAACCTCATTTCCTCCAGGAAGCCTTCCCTGTCATTCCAACAGGTCTTGGACATCTCTTCCTCTTCTCCAAGAACCCAGAGCAATTACTGAGATTTGACATTTAGCACATATTAAGAAACCATGTAATGTACTGCCAAGAGTGTGGGTTCTAGAGGCAGGCAGACCCAGGTTCTAATTCCAGCTTTACCATTTCTTAGCTGTGTGGCTTTGGGCAAATTACTTAAACTCTGGTTGTGATTTCTCATCTGTAAAATGGAACTAATGATACTTAATCTGTTAAATTATTCTAGTGATTAAATACACATAAGGCATCTAGCACACTGTCTGGCATATACTAGGCACTCAATTAAGGGCAGTTGTTTTTAATATCATCATTGTGGCCTCTTAGATGAAGTTCTGCTCTGATAGCTGTGCAGTGTTGTTTTCTCAAGTTGTTTTTAAGCCCTTGACGGCTGTGTCCATAGAGGAAGTTATCATGAAGTTTAAGGTGAGTGGTCCCTTACTTGCAGAGGTTCTTTCTGAGTCCTTATTCCAAAGGACTTATTATTTTTCTTAAAGAGGCCTCTTAAAGTGGTATTAGCTTCAGGCCTGTGCAAAACTTGGTTGTGCCTCTGGTTGTGTCTTTAACCTCTGTGTTATCCCCTCCTTGTCCCCACTCCTAGAAGCTAGCACACTACTTTGCACGCAGTCAGTACTCAAAATGACATTTTATAAAATCCTCAGTTAACAAGCATTTTGGCTGGACTTACTATAGGCAAACTAGCTGATATCAGGCATTTCATCAGAAACTTCCAACTGCCAACCAATACATTCAGTTGGAAAATATTCAGTGCACTTATATGTTTTGAGACAATAAAAATGCACTTTTTTTATCATGCAGGAAGTTCATTAGGGAGTACTCTTGGGATCAGCACGAGTGGAAGGAAAGGAAATGAAGCAGGATTGGACAGAGGGAGAAGTGGGACTGTGGTGCAGTCTCAAAGAAAGCCACAGCTCGCCCTGCAAGGAGCTCTGAGGCTGGGACACTTCAGAGTTGTCCTATCTGGGGCTGGAGGGCTAGGCCTTTATAATCCCACGTGGCCAGCCATTGGACGCAGGTCGCCCCCAGGGAGAGTACATAACTTTGGACAAGACAGTTCCGAAAATGCACTTCTTAACTGTAAAGCTTAGTGCTCATGCAGTGTTACTCATGAAAACTATGATAACCGTGATGACGCTAAGGCAAGGTATCTCAGCCTTGACACCACTGACATTTTGGGTTGGATAACCGCTTCGGGTGCTGTCCTGCGCACTGTAGGACATTCAGCAGCATCCCTGGCCTCTACCCATTAGATGTTAGTCACTCCTCTCAGACTGACATCCATAATGTCTCCAGGCATTGTTAAATGTCCCCTAGGGGGAAATCCCCTCCCCCACTCCATGAAGGCATCACACTCACCACCAAAAGATGTACAGATGGTCACGAGTCTTTCATATTAACATAGGAAAAGGAAGGCAAGCATTTTAGAGAGGCTTTTTTTTCCCCTAAACTCACTTCTGCTAGAAAAGTTTTCAATAAGCCAAAGCAACCTCGATTAGCCTGCAAATCCCATTAACCCCATTCCTTGTGCGTTCTATCCCCTGAGCATTCCAGATAAAGGGAAAAATGTGCCGTACATTCTATTTTCTAATTGGTATGCAAAGTTCAGACCATGTTCTGGCTCAACAGCTAAGCACAGAAATTCAGTTCATGGGTGAGAGGTCATCAGGTTCACCACTTTTGCCGTCTATTTTAAGTGACAGTGATGCTACTGACCTGGAAGTTTAGAGAGCTTTTTGTCCCTTGTTGTTGACATTTTTTACTTTCATATTAGCAATTCTTCCTATATCCTCTGTCTGAAAGTAAAATGCAACAAAAAGAAATCTGGCCCAATTAAGTCTGATTTACTGTTTATAAAAGACCTAACACTTTGCTGATCATTTAAAAGTAATTTGCTCTAGCCATCCCATTGACTGTGCAATTGAAAATATCCTCTTGAATAAGCAATATTTCTTACTTTTTTATTTCTGCAGGTTGTCATCCTGGGGAAACATTCAAGAGGTTATCACTACATGCTTGCTAACCTGGTAAGAACAAGCAGAGTTTAAGTTTCCCAGGGCAATATATTCTATTTGGTTTGTGTCACCTGTAATTATCCCAAAAAGAAAATACACAAAGAACCTAACGTGTTCTCTGGACGCTTGGAGAAATGAGTTGGTAAATACTAAAACCTGAATGCAGTAGCCTGGTTTTCAATTATGCTGTCTCTGTTTTAGCTACGAAACATATTCTCTCCTCATTTAAAAAATAATAATCTGATATGATTCCTCACTGATTATTCT
Source organism: Camelus ferus (assembly GCF_009834535.1). Classification (NCBI taxonomy): domain Eukaryota; kingdom Metazoa; phylum Chordata; class Mammalia; order Artiodactyla; family Camelidae; genus Camelus; species Camelus ferus. The sequence continues at coordinate 95,821,375 of NC_045732.1, read as the reverse complement.
GAGATTTAATTTGGATTTGAAATGTCAACCATTTTAACCAGGTTTCAATTGTAAAACAAGGGGCAGGGGACACAGGATACTGACTCTTTCCCTAATTAATCCAAGTGTATGTGTACATTACCTTTTCAAATCAGATGCCAGAAGTAGGTTTGACTATGGAACATTAAGTGATTCTATAGTCACCTTTCTATTTACAATAAAACACAACTTGCATCTTTACCTTCAAGCTTCCCAGTGCCTTTAAAATTTGTGACATTCTAGAAGCTAATATTTCATTAAGGTTGGTTTATAGTTCTTTCTCTAAAAGGGCAGCTGGTTTAGGAATTAACAAAATGGCTTCTAAATCACTAATATCTGTTTGGCAGAGGTTCTGAATAATACTATCTCTGTGGAATGAAAGAGGAATGTTAAATTATCACTACGATACTAAGAGTCTATTAAATTATTACACAACATGAGTTCTAGCCCCAATTTTATTTCATTAGCACAAGAGAATCATAATCATTATAGCACTCTTAAACCAAAAGAATAGCAACAAAGGTGAAAGATTATTGTAATTATATTCTTAGATTTCTTAGATCAAAGAAAAATACCTTATTTTGTTTTAATAATGAATATTTTTAAATGAGAAAGTAAATGTTACTTAAATCTCATTCTTAGGAAGTGCGCACAAACACTTTACAAGATGAGGATTTGAGCTACTGCTTTGAAATGTTGTGTGCATCTTCTCCAATAAATTGCTCAAAGTGGAGCACTTCATTTTACTCTTTTAGGGAAAAATGAATCAACTCTTTTAGGAGAAGAAATCTTGATTCTTAATTTACATTTGAGCACATTCAATTTGTTTTTAGGCAACTGATTAGTAAAGGATGTTTGTTGACTCACTGGAGGTTAGACCAGGGCTTGGAAAGGAAACAGGGAGGTCACAGCAGGGTACCTGAGGCAATTATTGATGGACTTCTACCATTCCTTCCTCACCAATAATTATTTTGCTCTCCTTCCTCCCTCTCTTCCTTCGTTCCTTCCTTCCTTCATTCATTCTTCCCTCCCACTTTTTCTTCCCCTCTGCCTTACCTGTCCTAGGGTTCACTCATCACTGATGGCACATGAGATGACTTTAGGTAGTACACACACACTTCCGTTTTTACTATAATGGCACTTGTATTTATTTACAATGTATTAGAAAAATATCAAACTAGCACATCAAAATTCAAATTTTATGGATTTCATTACTTCATGTAGGACTAAAGTAGAGATTTAACAACAAATGAAATAATTTTTAATGTGTCAACTTAACAACAGCATGGGGGATAAACAGATATAGCAAAATCTGCTTTTTGTATATGAAGTTGTGGTAGTATATGGATGACTGAAGTTTGGGAAAGAACATTGAATTGGGGGTCAGAAAGTTTGGGTTGTCATACTGATTTTGCTACTAGCTAGCTATGGGACCTTGGGTAGGTCACTTCACCTTTGAGGACCTCGGTTTCCTTACTATAAAACTCAGATGGAAATGGGGAGCTCACTGATGTATTGGTTGAGTCCTTTGTTACTGAGATATAAATAAAAGTGCAAGGCCTTTATTGGGAGTAATACCTGTGAAAAAATAAAAGGGAGAGGGACACAAGTAGAAAGGGAGTTTCAGACCATGATACAGGTCTGATAGCAGCAAAGGAGGGAGAAAAAAAGAAAGTTTGATAAGAAAGCTTCAGACAACTGGGAGCTCCAGTGCAAAGACTGCATGTGGAAGACCCCCATGCTGCCCCAACATGGTGAGCCATTGTACCCCTACCTTGCTCAGCCATTGGCTGGCAGCTGCTCAGGAAGCACCCACCTCCCATTTGAAAGCCAAGGCAAATCCTGAAGGCACCTGAAGCTGGAGACTGTCAGCCAACCCCACTCCATCTATATTAAAGGAAGATCTGAGCCTGAGCCGTGCACATCAATGGTGGTCTCAGTTGGTACCTAAGATGACCAGACGATCTATAAAGATCTTTTCCATTCTTGATTTCTAACTGGGCCTCCCTAATCTTACTGACAATCCTTCAGAGCTTTGGCCTCAGTTTTGAGACTCAGACCTGTCCAAAATGAAAGCATGTTGACTGACAGAAATGCAAGAGAGAATCACTGGGACAAGGTTGAGGAAGAATGGTAAACTGGATGCCTAACACATAACTCAGAATTACAAAACCTTGGAAAGATGCCTACTACAAGCTCAAGCAAAGTCTGTTCCTTCAGAAAGAATGCAATATATACTGTCCAGTCAATCTGGATAATGAAAACATGGACTCATTTATCGTGCTCTGAGCTGCCACCTCTCCTCTTCCCCTAGTGACCTTCCTTTCATTTGAACCCAGACATGTGTTGCTGTAAGTCCCTGTACTCTAGACCAAATTGTGTATGGGCAATACAGATAGGAACTGTTGCTAATCTTTGATAAAATAATGAGGTACATTATCCCTTCTGTGGTTAACAGATTTTTTTAAGCAGATAAAAATACTCCCAGACACTTCCACCAAAGACACACATACACATATACACCTAGCAAACCAAGACTATTTAGAAGTCATTTAGACAATCAAAAAAGGGCAAGTGGAGCTAAGAAGATACTTCCTTTCAAGATGAGCCAGCTGGACGAAAGCTGAGGACGTATATATAAGGGAAGAAGTTCTAATCTGAATCTTGGTGTAACCACAGCACAGAACCATCACTTTCTTCTACAAATGCAAAGTCAAAAACACTCACATTTCCTATCTAAGCTTTCTGGAACCACCTGCACCAGAGCCCCAAGTGTCCCTTTGCTACTGAGTTCCATCTATCTGGCAAAGACTCCCATGTGCTTTTACATGGACCTCCCCCGGCAGCAATCCTAAAGTGAGAAGGCCTGGATCTTCTGTGAGTGCTTCAATGAAGGCCTTTCACAGGTCAGGGCATACATTTCAGAGTAGATAACAAACTGCAGAAAGTTCAAAGTTGTTGAAATCCCTGGAAAAAACAAAAGATTCCATCAGGAGCACAGGCCAGAGATGTGATCTGGTCAGGCCAGAAGTGGATATACCAATAATGAAAGAGTAAGTCTCCTACAAATTCTGTATCAGTTGGCGGTGTCATTTCTTTTTCAGGGTTGTTCCACGATTGTTATTTCCTCTCCCAGAACATTCTCTAAGGTGGTCATGTTTCTATCCTTTAGTACCAGAGGTAACCAGCATGTATATAATTTGTCAGTCAAGCAACCTCTCGTTCTTTCGTGATAAGGCCCTGGATCAAGGTCCCTTACACTGCAGGCCCAGGCTTGTCGTGTACTGTGATTTAATTCTTTTTCATACATGCCAGTAATAGTGTGCAGAACCCTAAGCTCACCCTAGGCGTAATAAAAAACAAAAAGCACTAGACCAGGAGTGAGGACACAGGTTTGAATCCCAAGACTTCATCTAAGTAGCCTGTGACAAATCAAACCCCTCTGAACCTGCTTCCTAATCTGTAAAATGGAGAGTCAGACCAGACTGCTGTTTCCAAAGTGTGCTATTTGTACATGAGAATGTTTTAGGTAGTACATGACAAAACTTCTAAACTGATTAGTTTTGAATTATATTAAATGTGTATTAGAAAAAGATAACCGTCCCATCAATTCTATGAGGCTAAAGTAGATATTTAGGTTAAAAAACTTGGTCAATGTAAAGAAAAATATTAGGTAAATTATAGTTCAGAGGATCCACCCATGTTACAAAAACCTGTAAAGGTGGTATATGAATGACTAAAATTTGGGAAACACTCCTAGGTCACTTCCAGCTCTACATTTCTTCTCTCATGGAGGGTCAGTTTGAACCAGGGAAGGCCAGAAATGACAGTGAGGATGTAGGTGGGGGAATACAACCGGAGCCTTGTGATCCTTGTGGATATAAAGTCATAGGGCAGACTTCAAATCAGTCCAGGTGGGCAAAAGCTAAGAGAGTGCTGAGTGCCCTTCATTAAGTTTTCATCAGAGCTGAGGAGCTGAAGGATCAATCAAAAGCATCTAACAGTTGACACAAAAGAAATTGGATCTGGGTTGAGATGGTCCAACAACAGATGTTCAGTACCCAGCACCCAAAATAGGACCCCAAAACACCAAGCCTTTGAGGTGCTCATGGGAGACTGTGAGCCACAGTAGGACTCATTCAGTGCTGCATCAGCTAGCCTCTGCCTTAGGAGACCTGACAGTTCCCTTGCCTAGGCTGATACTGACCCCAGGACTGGGGACAGTTGTGGGCCCTGCATGTGGAAGTTAGGTCATGTCTGCTGCCAGCAGTCAAGGGCGCAGGAGCAGGCGATTTAGCAGGCCGTCATGCTAGGGGAGGAAAGGGGAAGGAATCTGACCGTCTGAGCCTCCTCCCCGCTGTGCTGGCTGGGTTTTGTTTGTTTGTTTGTTTGTTTTTTAACATTTTTAATTGATTTATAATCATTTTACAATGTTGTGTCAAATTCCAGTGTAGAGCACAGTTTTTCAGTTATACATGAACATATATATATTCATTGTCACATTTTTTTCTCTGTGAGCTACCATAAGATCTTGTATATATTTCCCTGTGCTATACAGTATCATCTTGTTTATCTATTCTACAATTTCGATTGGCTGTTTTCTTTAGACTTCTCCTTTCATTGTCTCAGAACGCTGATGAGGAAAGAATTCTTACCCACCCACTTCCCCGGGCTTTTTAGAGATCAGGAGATTAGCTCAGAAAAGATACAAGACTTGTCCAAAGTCTCACAGCTAATCCATAGCCAAGCTTGGTTTCCAGTCCAGGTTGGTGAGACTCTTTACCGAGAGCACCTTGCTCTTCTCATTTTACTCAAGCATCTCAGTGAGACAGAAGGCCAGCCCCAAAGTCACATAAGAGCATTTGCAAAGAGATAAATGTCTATGAAGAATGTATGAACTAGAAATTCATGAGGGTGAAGTAATCAGAGAGAAAAAGTTTGGAAAAACAAGGACAGTTTTGTGACTCTAAATTTGAAACCCCTCCAAAGGGCCAATATGAAATGTATCTGAGCAGGTACCAATTACATCTGCATCACTCTCTTCCCCCCAGCCACACTCATATTCATTCATTCATGCTCTCCCCCTCCTCAACACACACACACAAACACATTCACTTCTCTCCCTGCTCTTTTGTCCCCCTTCTTTCTCTTGCTCTCTTTTCTCTCTTTCTCTCCTCATCTGCCCCACTCATATTATTAGTATGCCAGGAAATAATGATGGGGGTACTAGATTATACCTGATTTTTCTAAAATTTTACTAAAACAAAAGCATTATTCAAAAAATAGACTCCAAAAGAGGCAGCCAGGAGTAACCTAAGCTTGAAGAAGTGAACTTTGCCGCTTACCAGATCTCAGGATGTACCTGAAACAGGGGCCCACTTGGTTTAGAGAGAAAATAAGTTTAAATGAGAATGAGTCATGCTGTTTTGCTTGCCAGTAACAACTGTTCCGTTCTGCTCCCTTCCTGTTCCAGGTATTCTTGTTCTCTACTCATTCCCTCCCATTTTTAATGTTCTAAATAAAAAATTCAAATGCTCAATGTCACATGTTGTGATCACTGACACCTTAGCAGACTGCATGTAAACACAGAGCTCACTGGGCTAGAGCCTGGCCTAGCAGGCAAAGGAGGTGGGCTTGAAGGGAGAAACTCCCAGTGGTCCCCAATGCCAGGAGCCCAGTCACCTCCCTTGGGTACACAGCTTCTTTGGCGGCTCATGATTCACTTTCTTCTCCAAATGGAGATAGGATACAGCAGCGTACCAACGGAATGAGGAGCGGGGACTGGGCAGGGGTCTAACATCCTACCATGCATTTAGAAAGCCACAGGCAGTTTTCAGCTTAAAAGTAGCCAACTTTAAGATTCTCGTTCCCCTTGTCCAAAAAAATCTCCATTATAGTCAACCATCCCTTCTTCTGCCCCCTCCCTGCCTCTCTCTCTCTCTCTGTGAAAAAAAAAAAAACAACCATCTGAAATTAACAAGAAAAGATCACTTCCTACCCAATGTTCTAACAAGATGAATTGAAAAAATTCTATTTTCTCCCCTTGGCCACTCACATCATATCCTCTAAAACAGTGCTGCTCAAACTATCTGTGAAGAAGGGCCAGTTTTGTTATCTTGTTTATCTATTCTACAATTTTGAAATTACACTGTATAGCACAGGGAAATATACACAAAATGTTATGATAATTCACAGAGAAAAAAATGTGCCAATGAGTGTGTATATGTCCATGAATGACTGAAAAATTGTGCTGAACACTGGAATTTGACACAACATTGTAAAATGATTATAAATCAATAAAAAATGTTAAAAAAAAAAAAGAAGGGCCAGTTTTTTCCCTGAATGTTCATATAATAAAAGCACAACAAAAATAAAGGACTAAGAAAACATGAAATAAACAAAACAAGATAAATCAAATACAAGCCCAATTTCTCTTAGTATTAGATTCAACAGCCATATTATCCTATCAGATTGCTATGAAGGTTTATGAAGGCTTACACTCAATTCCTTTCCTTGCATCATCTCGGACTGGTAACAAACAGCAGACCAGCACCAGTCCACACACACTCTGGGTAGTGCTACTCTAAAGATATTCATAACAAGTTCTTTTTCCTCTCTACTACTTATATGCCCAATACCTTGCTCACTCCACTGCAAGGAAGACAGAAGGTGGTCTCTTTAAGAACCATATAAACAAATTGGACAGACCAAACTTGCACAACTTATGATTATTGGCATGAAGATAGAACAGGTGCTGGGACAGGGAATGAAGGGAAGGCAGAGTGTGGGGACTCAAAACTCTGCATAGCACGGCCAGAGAAGGGCTTTCAGAAAAGGTGACTTTGAAACAATGATCTGAACGGTGAGAAAGGTCCAATTATATAAAGAATCAGGGAAAGTTCATACGCATAGGGAACAACACATGCCAAGGTCCTGAGGCAGAAAAGGGCTTGATATCTTCTCTGAATTGTTAGAAGGCACTTTTGGCTACAGCAGAGTGAGTGACAAGATTCAGATTATTTAAGGTCAAGTTTTAACTTTTTCCAACAGAAAGCCATTGAAGAACTTTAAGCAGGGGAGAGACATGATCTGATTTTGGCTTTTAAAAAAATCAATGTTAAATGGATGGATCATATGGTATTTAAATTATACCTCAATGCAAGTGTTAATGAAAAACAGATCAGTGGCTATTTTTCCCTAATAGTACTTAGATCAACTTGTAATTATTTGTAATTCCCACTGGACTAAAGTGCCATGAGGTCAGGGACCAAGTTTGATACAGTTCACCATTGTACGAGCAGACAGCACTTAGAAGGTTTCAAAGTATGCTTGTTGATTAGATTAGAGAATAAAACAGTGAGTGAACAATACACGCAATCCATAATCAAGCGCTAATTTATATGGTGTAGTCTTTAACTCTGCACATTACACCCTCCCAGGAGGATAGACCTGCTTCTAGAAAAAGACTATGTCTCTCATTAGCAATCTGATAACTTGAGTCACCACAATTACTGTGCATTTCCTTATCACAGCATCACTCCGATGAACAACTCAGATGGCACTAAAGGCAGAGCCAGCCTTCATCCAAATTGTGAGAAAGACACTCGTCCTTGGCAGCCTTCCACCCCTCGTTCTACTGCTTTTATCTTCCCTATAGGCAAGCCACCTTTCTCATTTCTCACCCGTAATCTACCATCAACTCCACGAAAGTCACCCAACTTATCTTGTCTCTGTTTTCCTCTCTGTACAAAATGTACCCTAAGAATAGTTTTACATGAAGGAAATCTCCACGTAATATCTTAAAAATAAGTGTTCTAAAAGTAAGCCTTGAATACATTGATTTCCAACTCTGAATTATTCACACTACCAAAAGGGAACTGAATTGCAGTGTTGTGTGTCTAAATCAAGGGAGACAGGATAATACCAAGGTCATTTGAATCTTTGGAAGACTGAGTTGTCTGACTATTCTCAAATCAGGGACAATTAGTGTTTGGGTGCCACTTGTGTAATTAGTGTCTGTGTAAAAGGTGGCCTTGGAGAATTAATCAAAGGCAGCTGACAAGGCCCTGCATTAGGCACAGAGGTCATGGTTGGTTTTATACTGTTGAATTCAGATATGAGCAACCGTGCACCAGTTCAAACAGATATGATGTGATTGAGAAGCAGTCACAATTGATGAAATTGATGAAATATAGCAGAATTTACAAATCCAAACAAGTAGTCTCCCTCTCAAATGAATAATTTCCGGATAATATATTCATATTTCCAACCAATGTTGCCGTTGTTGCCCAGAGGCAAATAGTCAAGTGTGCAGATACTTAGAACATAGAAAATGAGAAAGTAGAGTTTCAACCCACCCTATCTGTGAGCAGTAGGATTGCCTCCAGTCTTTCTCTGCTTTCTCTCATCTCTTTTAATCTCTCCCCCTGCACAGTTTACTGGACCAACCAAAGGAAAGGAGACGACCATGGCAGTGAGTGAAAAACAAAAAACAAAATTAAACAAACAAAACATAATTTCAACCAAAGAGAATTGGTGAAATGCAGGTAGCACTCAAGTTTGATATATAAACACACAAAAATCTTGGAGTATCTGATCATCACTTCTAGTTATTAAAATCCCTATGAAATAATAAAATGGGCTCAACAGAAATTCCACTTAGTACTGCTGGGAATTTGGAATCTTGGAGCCATTTAGCAGTGATATTGTGGTATATGCATAAATTTATTACACAGAAGGCATGTGATAAAGAAGGAGGGCAAGAGTCCATAAGCATCAACAGTGTGCAAGAGTCTATGTAATAACTGGCAAAAGGGGGCACAATTGGCCCTCTTACTACGTGGTAGAGAATACAGAGACAAATTTGATATAGCTGTTTCCTAATCATTACTTTACTAATTGAAATGCTTCTTGAAGAATTAAATTTCAGTAGACCTCTGGAGCTGAAGTAAGGGTCCTTTCTAGACAAAGGAAACAAAACAAAGGTCCCCTGGTTAAAAAGGGCATGATGTGGATAGAGCATGGGGTCTCTTGGAGGAAAAGGTATGGATAAGGCCGGGGGGCAAAAGGTAACAGATAATGGAAATCCTGGAAGGTCAAGTCAAGATATTTAGCTGTTAATATGTCTATAGAAAGTAAGGAATCATTGTAGTGATTTAGGGAAAGGAGTAGTATGCTGTAACTGATATTTTAGGAAGATAAATTTGTTATGCAAAGAATAAACTGGAGAGGTAAAGAACTGGAAGTCAGAGCACCAACTAGGAAGCTTGGATGATAACCTAGGCCAGTGGTTCTCAAACATGCTTGTGCTTCAGAGTCATCTGTTCAGCTTATTTAAAAAAAAAACAAAGGTTTTTGGACCCCATCCCCAGTGACCCAATAGGCTTAAAGTGCCACTAATTGAAAGAAGGCCTACAGGAAGAGGAAGAGATTTTAAGGAAATATAACAACTTTGCCTTGGGGCACATTCTTTTTAAGACGCACAGGGAATAAGGAAGTTAATTTAGTTGGTGGGCAGTTAGAAAAGGGGATTCTAGAAAAAAAGAGAGTCTGTAATTGGAAACTCATTTGTGTCTCATTCAAAGTGAATTCGAGTTGAAAATCCCAAAAGAAAACAAGAAATTAACCTGTTCTATAGACTCTAAGGTCTCAAAATGTAACAAATTCATTGGCTGAGATAATATGGATCATAAAGGTTACCCTCTTGAAAAAGTTGATTCTCAGAGCCCATCTATATGAGAAACCATGACTACCTACTACCCCCGCAACACTCAAAAATTTTAATGGAGAAAAAGCAAGAGAAAAAAAGAAGAAATTCTAATATCTTTGGTTAGATGGGGATGATTTGGAGATGCCAGGAGAAGAAACTGGTTTTTAAGCAACAAATGAACTGCTATGATTCAGTGAAGGGATAGAGCAGTGACTGTAAAACAAAATGAGCCATCCTTTCCCACAAAAATATCAAAGAAATCTACTGGAACACATTTTGTCTTTGGTCAAAATATATTATTTTAAATTATATAAATTTTAATAGCAGATGTAGCTCAGCGAGGAAATGGTAGATAGAGAAATAGAGATTTCATGATTTATCATTTCATGACAGAAATTTCCTTTGAAGTCAGACATGTTTAAATACACATATTAAGTAAAAAGCTATGAGTTTTCTGTCCATTTTTAAGCAGTTGCTATTGGAACAAGTGCCTGGGTCAGGCACTGAAATCCTGAAACAAAAATGAAACTAACTAAAAAGATTTAAAGAGCTTTATTTTGTTCTGACCCAAGGGTATGTGTTAAACAGTAAAAACTTGTAAACTTACTTATCACATATTTAGACTAGTAGGCAAATTTATACTTTTTCTAAAGACAGGAATTTTGTGATAATAAAAAAAAAAATCCATCTGTAGTCACATGTATTGCTGTCTGGTCACCGCACAACTTCTGCTCACAGCAGTATTCAGGAGACTCCTGGCTTTTATCAGCACCTGTCTCCTTTCATCTTTCTGCCGCTGACCTCCCCCTCTTAATTTTCCCCTTTATCACCCAGATGTTTAGCATTCATTTTTGTTGTGCTAGTGTCTCTACAGAGATTTTAGAGAGATCTCAGTCTGTTTTCTCAACCTGAGGCCCTCTTGTGACCAATTCTTCAAGAGAAATGTAGCAAGAGTATGGACAAGTGCAGTGTCTTCAAATAAGAAGGGAATATGGACCAGTTGACCAGCCTGCCAGCTCCTGCCCCTTAGCCAGAACTTCTATAACTGTCTTTCATCTTTTAGTCTCCCCTTTATCATTCAGATGGTTGGAGGTCATTTCTGTTGCATTGTGTGTGCTCAGAGTTTCTCGACAGACATGTTCCCGCCTCAGGGTCTCTATGTAGCCAACTCAAGAAGTGAATTCTAGCAAGAAGGATGGACAAATGAGGTATCTTAAAATAATCAGACAGGTAGACAAAGTGAACCAGGAGCCAGCCAACTTCTCCCCTGAATCAAGACATTTCTCCTAACTTCCATCATTCTACACCATCATTTTATTTCCCTTTTTATACACTCTGCATGTTTTCTTTTCCTGTTCTGTTTACATTGGTTTCACAGATACATGGCTTCAATATGAACACCTTGAGGGAGAGCACCTAGCCCAAGGACTAAAATCTAGGAACGTTTTCTAGAAGAGTGTAATGTCTTACATTTACATATCAGAGAAGGAGGACCAGGAGCCTGATACCTCTTACTTTTTAGCCAGAATCCATCTTTTACACTATCAGTTCCTACTGTTGTTTGTTTGCTGGTCAGCTTGGTTGCATTAGTTATTTCACTGATGCTGTGGGTCGACTCAGGCCCCAACTCACAACTTTCGCAACTGTGGTGATACACAATAATAGACTCTAGCAATTTTTTTCTAGAAATAAAAAACAGTGGGATAGATATAGGAGGTAGACCGGGAACTAGCAAAATCTCCCTTCTTAGCCATCTTCTCTCTCCTCACTTCCGTCTTTCTGCCACTGACCTCTACCCTTTTATTCTCCTCCTTTACCATCCACATGTTTGGTGATCATCTCTTTTGTGTTAATGTCTTTTGAGAGGTTTTAGGAGACTCAGTCTCGATTTTACCACCTTTGAAGACTGTGGTTCACCAGCCCCAGGAGGAGATCTAAGCAGAGGTTATGAATGGGTGAAATGCTTTACAACAATGGGATAGTAGGAGAAGGAGGATCAGGAGCAGGCTCCTGCACCTTACTCCATCCTTCACTCCTAAATTCCATCTTCCCACCATTGACCCTAATCCTCAGTTACTCCATTTTCCCTTCTGGATGCTGTATCATCACCTGTGCTGCGTTAGTGTCTTTACAGAGGTTTGGGGGGATCTTCAGCCTGCCTTTAGGGTTATAGGTGTCATATTCATAAAAACTCATGAAATATTATTATGGGATATTGTAATGCCTTAAAATGTTGGGATTGGAGGAGAAGGAAGACCAGAATCCAACCAAATCTACCCTTAAACTGAACCTCTCTCTGGATTTCCATGATCCTTCCCTCTCTCACCTCCTTTCCCCTCCTACCTGTTGGACGTCAGCTCTGCTGCATTAGTATCTCTGAAGGGGCTATGGAGAGAATCAAGATTTAATTTTTACAATCTTATGGACTGTCAGTGCCACTTGAACCATGGAATTTAGCAATATTTGATACAAAAAGAAAATTCTTTTTTTAAAAGGTATCAGAAATAGGATGATCAAGAGTCAACCAACTCCTGCCTTTTAACCAGAACAGCTTTCTTTTTTATAACCCTTCCTCTCCTATTCAACTCCTTTGTCTTTTGCCCGTCTATGTCCTTGATATTTGTTGGTCAGGTCTGCTGCATTAGTGTTTTTCCAGAGGGATTAGGGAGAATCCAGCCTTGATTACCTCAACCTTCAGAACTGTGACTTGCTGTATCTAAATGCTGGGCACCAGGGCAACATCAAGCCATAGAATCTGATTCGAGATTACAAACAAGCAAAATGTACACAAATAGTACAGAGGGAGAATTAGGACCAGGAGCCAGCCAGCTCTTACCCTTTAGCAACAAGATCTCTCCTTTCATCTCCCTAAATGCCTCTCACCTCCTTTTATTTCTACCACACCTCTGCTCTCTCCATTTTGTCCATGGAGCTGTGTTAGTACTTTCTGCCCATGTGAATGGATAAGTCTTCAGGGCAGTCGGTAGGAGCTAGTGTTGCAGAGGTCTTGCCATAAGAAGAGCCATTTGGGGTGACCTTCCCCTGACTTGATTTGTGATTCTGTGGACACATTTCATCCCATGAGGACAGCCAGGCTGATTCTAGTCTCAGATATGTCAGAACACATTCCCAGATATGTCTGTCATAAAACATGGGTTGACTGAGAAACTTCTAGGTTCTCAGTGGTATGGTTGCTGTGTGGTAGAAAGTTGAGCATAGAGGTGCCTATGAAGATGCTTCTGAACTACAGTATTATGTATTGGAGAAGAAGACACCCAAGTAGGAATATGTGTTGGACCTGTGTGGCAGGGTGAAGCCTCCTAGGAGTAAGTGGAGGTCACTGGTGAGGTAAATTTGAGTTGGACCCCTCCTTTAGTATCCCTGCTAAGAAAAAGGCAGTGAAGCAAAATGTTTCTGGAAAGGAATGGTTTGGTGAGTAACCAGACTGAAGTGCTAGCTCTTATGCCTTAAGACAGACATAAGATTTCTGGGACCCTTTCTCTCTCTCCCTCCCTTTTGTTAATCCTGTGTTGCCATTTTTACATGCTATGGGTCTGAAGTAAACAGGAGTGTGATACTTACTGAAGTACAGATAGCACTGACCCTGGAACCAAGATGGTGGCAAAAGCGCTCTCAATCCCTTTCTTTCAAGGAAGGGGCTCCACCTTCCAGCATAGGCTTTTAAGACACAGGAGAGCACCAGAGGGCCCGCTTTTCACCCCCACCAGCAGACAGATGGGCAGTTGGTCACTGCTCTTGTATAATACTTGCCAACTGGCAAATATGGTGTGGTACACTACATGAATTAAAGCCATTTGTTAAAGTTTCGTCCTCGGCTCTTTATTTGTATGTATGTTTAGGGGGTGGGGGTTGGGAGTTGGGTAACAGTTTAGGCTGAAGCTCAAGCTGTAGCCTCTGCTTGGCTTTACACACAAGCAAAACTCTCTGCTGATTGTAGCGCAGAGGGGAGCGAATGAGAGAAAATACTCAGTCTCAGTTTCTTTCATGAAGGAGGCCTCTGGGAGAAAATTCATCCTAACAAGTTAATGTTAATTTTGAAAACACTTTGCGGTCATCGGAAAGGAGGAATGATTCTCAGTGATGTGCACTATTTGGTTCTCTGACCCACCTCCAATGACTCACATCCCACTTATGAAAGGAAGAGGAATGGAGCTGTGAGCAAGAAATGAAAAATCTGCTTCACTAAAATATTTTCTCTAAGTGCCTTGTTGCCCATGTAAAGAAATGTAGAATTAAAAGAAGCAGGAGTCAAGATGGTGACTAGAGTAGCATACAAGAGAGGGGCTTCTGGATATTGGTTACATTCCTGTGTTCAGGTTATGAAAAGTCATTAGGCTCTACTTAAAGATATGTGCACTTTTCTATATGATTATTATACTTCAATGAAAACTTAGAATGCAAAAAAGAGAAAAATTTAGAGAGCTAGTAGGGATTTGAGTAATACAGTGTATGCATTTATCAACTCATTGAATGGTACACTTAAGCTTTGTGCATTTTATTGGATATAAATCTTACTGAAAGGAAGAAGGAAGGAAAGAAGGAGGGAGGGAGGAAGGAAACTGCAAACACTGAACTCTAGTTAATGACATGCATGCTTAAGTCTTTTGGTGCAAAGTATATTAATGCCTGCAATTTACTTTGAAAGATACCCCAAAAATGAAATCAATTGATGGATAGAAAAATATTAATTGTAAAGTCTGAATAGTGACTGGTTGTTCACTGTACAATTCTTTCAACTTTTCTGTATATTTGAAAATTTTTATATTTAAATGTTGGGGAGGAGAATCAGAAGGAAAGAGAAAGAAGTCTTCCCATTTCTTTATGAATATAAATGTTGGCTCAGCCCACTGAGAACCCAAATGCATCAGCACCAACTAGCAAGAGACAGCTATCCAGCAGAAATAGCAGGAATTCCTGGGAGAAGTGTCCCAGAAGATAACAACGCCCAGTGGAACTGGTGGTGGCCAGGTGAAAATGACTTGGTGTGAAGCTGAAAAGATTCCGTCAGGAGGCTTAGGTGGCAGAGACACCACATGGTAACCAGAGCAGAAGAAGAAGAAAACGGTGGATGCTATTCAGTAGACGTCAAAACTCATTCATGGACGCATGTGAGACACACCCTGGGGTTTGTACCATCGTATGCAACCAAGCTGTCAGTTTCGCTCTTTGGCATTTCTGTAAATTACGAATGTTGAAAGTACTCATCATTAGAATCTGAAGCAATCTGTTGTGTTTGGAATGTCAAGCTGAAGAAAAGTTTTTATATCTCTAGCTGAGGTCAACTTTTTCAACATTTCCCACTTATGTTAATCATTGTATTTTCATTTAATGAAGAAAGACTAAAAATATAGGTAAATGAAACAAAAACACTTGCTTGAAGTTGGTGCCTCTGTCCTTGTGGCAGCTGCACTAAATAAAGGCACAGGCACTGAAATGGAAGAGTGTATATTTTCTCCATCATGCCTGCAGTTTTGGAGCCAGAGTGCCCTAAGAATTAGTCCATATCAGGGTTGTTTGTTGTGGTTTTGTTTTTTATTGATATATAACTGACATATGAGAATGTGTGCAAGGTTTTCCTGATTGCTAAGGAATGATCCTGGGGAGGGTACTCTCATTTCCTCCCCAACACTCTAACCAATACATACAGTGAGTAAGAACACACGAACTCCCACAATCATGATTCTCTTTCAATCTCTTTCTAGGGTTTTACTGATATTTTGCTAGAAAGAGTCATGCATGGGGGAGCCAACATTACAGGATTCCAGATTGTCAACAACGAAAACCCTATGGTTCAGCAGTTCATCCAGCGCTGGGTGAGGCTGGACGAAAGGGAATTCCCTGAAGCCAAGAATGCACCACTAAAGGTAATGTTCCATGGCATATAGAAACCTTAGGCCAGCTTTTCAAAGCATCTCAGTATGGCCTTTATATATTTACAGCCATCTGGTGATCAAGTGGTCATCCTTCATAAGTGTTTCAAGGATGCTGAAAACACAACCACAGGTGATGCTGTTGCATTTGAAAACTAAACTCCCAAATAAAGAAGCTGTTGAGAAGGAAGTCTTTTAAAACCTAGTGTTTGGGAATGTTAACTTAATTTTTTAATGAATTTCATTTGTAATACGCTCACAATTTATACTTTTATAAGAACCTGAGTTGGGCAAAGGGTGGGGGCAGTGGGAATAGGTAAGGAAGATTGATAGTCCAAAACAGAAAATTAGATTTTGCATTATTTATGTGATTGCTTTGTGTTAATAAGTTTCGTGAACCTCAGTACACCCAAGTGAATTAGGCTCTAATAAAGAGTGTGTGTTGCCTATACATATATTGAATGGAAATGTTTTCCTGCCTGCAAAAGTATCTTTAATTAGATTACCTAAGTTGCTCATTTTCATGAAATCAAGATAAGAATATTAAAAGCAGAAAGTCATGCTTAAAGTGCACATATTTCATATGTGTTCCCCTATGGCTAGAAATTCTATTATTTAAAAATCAGGAATTAGATAAATTAGGGGAAAGTTACTTATGTTACACAAAGGATCCTTCCAATGTATTTTTTCAAGTAACCTATTCCCTTAGTGCATTGATTCAAATATGAAACAAACTTTAAATTCTTCCTTCCTGATACAGTGAGAGTATGTGTGCACCATGGCTGTGGGATCCCTGTGACAAAGATGAGGGGTCAAAGTAGAGTCAAGGCTCAAGGCCCTTCCCTACACAGGGAGAGGGGAGGGCACATTTCCTTTCTCAGGGTTTCAAGCTACCCATCTTCACACCCTTCCTCCCTGACAAGAATAGAATAAGGAAGACCAGAGAAGAGACACATTGTGAATCACCTATGCAGGTCTACCCTGAATGGGTCACATCAACATAATACAAGTTGGACCTTACTTTATGCAATTGGTATGTTCTAGAAAAGTTGTGAATTGAACATTTTTTTTTTTATCGATTTAAGCCACTCACTAGCTAAGCAGCCCTCTGTAGCTGTAGAGATTACATTATACATGCCAGGTTTCCATATGTCCTCATATCTTTCCGTACATATGGTCACAATTCCTATGACAAATGCTTTGTAGTCAAATCTTTTTTTTTTTAGGATGATCATTTTATTTTTTTTAAGATGGAATTGACATATGACATTATATTAATTTTTAAGTATCCAACATAATGATTTGATGTATGTATATATTGTGAAATGATCACCACGATAAGTTCAGTTAACATCTATCATCAGCACCATAGCTACAAGTTTTTTTTTCTTTTGATGAGAACTTTTAAGATCTACTCTCTTTGCAACTTTCAAAAATACAATGCAGTATCGTTAACTATAATCACCATGATATACATTACTTTCCCAGGACTCATCTACCTTATAATTGGACGTTTATAACTTTTGACCACTTTTATTTATTTTCCATATTTCTCAGCCCCCACCTCTGGCAACTACCAGTCTATTCATTGTTTCTATGAGTTCACTTATTTTTTTTAGATTCCACATATAAGTGAGGTCATACAGTATTTGTCTTTTTCTGTTTAACTTATTTCACTTAGCATAATGCCCTCTTGGTCCATCTGTGTGTCACAAATGGTAGGATTTCTTTTCTTTTTATGGCTGAGTAATATTCCATTATGTACATATCTGTATATGTATATATATATAATTGAAATATAATTGACATGTGACTATAGGTATCACATTTTCTTTATCTGTTCATCATTTGATGGACACTTAGACTTGTTCCATCTGTTGGCTACTGTAAATAATGCTGCAGTGAACGTGAGGGTGCAGATATCTCTTTGAGATAGTGACTTCATTTCCTTCAGATAAATACCCAGAAGTGGAATTGCTGGATCATAGGGTAGTTCCATTTTTAATTTTTTAAGGAACCTCCATACTGTTTCTCCGGCAGCTGTACCAATTTACATTCCTACCAACAGTGCACGAGGGCTCCCTTTTCTCTACATCCTCACCAACACTTGATATTTGTCTTTTTGATAATAGTCATCCTAACAGATGTGAGGTAATATCTCACTGTGGTTTTGATTTGCATTTCCCTAATGATTTAAATCTTTTTTATGGACTAAATCTGCCCACTTAGAGGAGCTTATACAAATTCATTTTTTCATACCACTGCCTATTCACTGCTTTGCCATCCTTAGATTTAGCAGGTAACAGGAGAAATCAATATTTTATGGGGTATCTACAATGTGTCAGGAATTATGTTAGGCACAAAAAATGGACAAGAGTAAAAGTATCCAAAAGTTACTACAGAGTAGTTTATACCTGCTCAGACGTTACAGAGGCTGTACAAAAGAGAGGGATGACAATCTCAGTTCTGGATTATTCATTGGTAACCCATTATGTACAACTTAACGGTCTCAGAACTTACTGAAAATAACTGTTCAGGCTTATAAGCCAAACCCTTCAAATAACTTAAGAAAATGGAATATTTAAATAGATGGTTACAACTTTCAGATTACTTTGGCTTAGTACTAGTCATTATGGAACCTTGCTCTATATCAATCAGACAAAAAGCCCACTTTAAAAAATGATGTACAATATTTTGATTAGGAAATAAAATTGTCTAGCAATTTAAATCCTGATGCTTAATTTATTCTATATTTTATGAACATTTCCTTCTGGGGCTTTTTTTTTATATGTTTACATACTGGTAAGTAGAAGCTGAAAAAGTAGAAAATTAAATAGCTCTTTTGGCATGGCTTAGAAGGGACTACATTAAGATTGCTGACAATTTATGCAGTCAGCTGGGGAAAAATCACCACCACGTTGGCTTTATGTAGTGCTAGGATGGGGGGACACAAAGTTTTTTTTCCCATGAAAGAACATATGCCCCCTGTTACAGTCATACTTGATGACTTGGCCCTGAAAGAAAAATAACATGAGAAAAGTCAGAAAAGTAAACTGATAGTTGTAAAACTGACAATGTATTCAATCACAATTGTATTGGGACATACTGTATAGAGAGAAAACTCCCCCTAGGGCATTTTGCTTCATTTTTTTTTAAATCAACAGAATTCTATACCAGTATCTGTCACCCCTGCAAAACAGAGGCCAGCTTATTTTAACTATACTTTGTTGATTCATTTAATGAAAAGTATCCACCATGTCCAACTGCAGACGATCAAATCCCTTGTAGTAAGTGGCTAGCCTCAGCCTTAGTAAAGCATATCAGTACAGTACATCCAAGGAATAGAAAGTCAATGTTCTTGCCAGAGAAGGGTAGTATCATGAAGTACTGCATGTGAATTGTCAATGTTACCAGATTTAAAGCTCAGAAACAATTGTAATTTTCTACAATGGAAAACCAGGTTTGGATTTTGCTCCCCCCAGGAAACAAAAACTGATTTATTGCTGGCCAGAGGTCCTAGTTCACCAGAAACGTGGCCCAGACAGGAATGATTAATGTCTCCCTCAAAATTAATTTCAAGCTGTCTAACTTAGCTATTTCCATTTTCCCCTAAGTAAACACCAAATCTGAATTTTCTATTATAAACAGCAATAACCCAGTCTTGCTTTAGGATATGCCGTTTCCTCTCCAATCTACATATGCTATCCTTTAACTTCACATTTCTTTCTTTCTCTATAAAGGACCCAGCCTTTTAGTAGTCACTCACTCAATATGAAACACAGTATTTAGAGCAAGAGAGATTCCCCTGAGCCATTTGATCTTAATAATCTTAACATGTGCAGCCATGAGGTAAGATGCATCATTCTAGAATGGATCAAAGTCAGCCTTGTGCAGAGAAATCTCCAGATTCAAACAATTAAGAAGGTGACTTCGTAGAGCAAGAGTTGAAGATGAATGAAAATTATAAGGAACAAGGCAAGTTTTGAGGGCATCGTTTGTCATAATATCTTGTTTTCCTTACATCCATTTCAGTATACGTCTGCATTGACACACGATGCAATACTGGTCATAGCCGAAGCTTTCCGCTATCTGAGGAGGCAGCGAGTGGATGTGTCCCGGAGAGGCAGTGCTGGAGATTGCTTAGCAAACCCTGCTGTGCCCTGGAGTCAAGGAATTGATATCGAGAGAGCTCTAAAAATGGTAATGACCACAATGGATTATTGGGGTGGAGGTGACTTATGAAGACACAAAAAAAGTAAGACCTCAGTCTTGAGAAAAGGCATACTAAAAGGAATAGGATCAGAATCTATAGAATTTTCAAAGTGTACAGAAAGACTGGCATGGATATTTCTTCATCAAAAATCTAGAAATCTAAAATTAGAAAGTTCTTCCTTGAAGTTTGGTAAATGGTAAATTTAGGGCAAATGAATATTTAGTTCTATACTACAATGTGGGTAGTAAACCAAGCTCAGTGCCCTCAAAAGTTATGGATTGAACACGCAAATGTCTTCCAAAACTTCAGACTTTCCAGAAGTATGATGTTACTTAGGGGGACTCGGATATTCTGTAGGAAGCACTGAACTTCATGGTAGACATTACCAAGGACAAGAGCATCCTCTGGCTCGCTGGCAAATTATTAGCCTGGATGGACTGTGCAACTGAGACAGTGTGATAGTACTTCTGTTGTCGAAAACAACATTTATACTATTCTACATGGTGAAATGCAGGAACCTGGTACATTTCTAGGCCTACTTAAGAAGCTTTTCCCCAATGCACTAGAGAAAAAGCCTAAAGAAAAGTACAAGGAATCAATGGCTAGACAGTCAAATAGGTCACTTGTTTTTAGTACTTACTGGGTGGGAGATCATTTAAGGCTGCGAGCAGCATCTTTTGAACAGATTCCATTATTTACACTAGGAGCAGCATCACCCATTCATTGCAGCTTTCCAAGCAAGAGCTCTTTCCTGAATATTTTGTTTTATGCTACATGCGCCTGCATGCATTAAAATGAGCCTTCCATAGTACAAGACTCTCTTATTTCTACTTATTTAATTGTCCTGATGTTTGGAACATCCAAATCAACAAAGAGATAGGCCATGGTAAGGTAATTCTGTGCACAACCCAGAAACGAAGAACTTGTAATGGCCTCAGAACGTACCTCATTTTGTGTAGTTGGCTCTCTTACTGCTGTCTTAAATTTGCCAAGTTGGAAGCATTCAATCAAAAGGGGTTAGTAGCCCCTGTGTCTCTCTCCAAGAAAGAGATATGACTCATTCTCCCATCATGCAGATTTTTATGTCATTATGTCAGTTCCCTAACAAATGCCCTAAGTGTAGTTTTATGGAGGTAGCACTGCACAATTTTGAAGAGCAGTTAATTAAATTCAACCTTCATAGCAGCTACAAGATTTGTATTGTCAGGTGAAACATAATGATGAGTGAAATATAAAACTCCCTCAGAGTGAATCAAAAAGAGTTTTCATCAACAAAACCTCAAGGGGCAAGTGCCAGATCTCCAGTTGACTGCCCATTCATGACACAAAAGACTCTCTTCCCCCAATACAAAACTGGCTACCAGAGTGAAGGACGAGAAATTAATTTGGCTAGAAAAAAATTAGATCGATCATATTATTGTACAAAGAGTTCCTGCTTGTCTAACTCACTAATAAAACTCAAGCTATAAGCCAGGTAAGTACCTTCTTCCCCAGGCCCTCATGAGCGAACACTCAGCCAAAAGGATGCTTTACCTCTTTCCACAGGCCAGCCTCTTCCTAAGGCCTCAGAGAGGCTGGAAAGTATCAACCTCTTCCCAAAGTACATGTTGCCTTGCGATAAATGCTCAGTGAAACGCCACTATTCAGAGGACTGCAAGGGAGGATGGTCTGAAGTGCTAAAGATTTTACCACATTAAAAGAAATCCCATTTTGTTTGAGTTAATTAAAAGTGAGAGTGCATGATGTAAAAGCTTTCCTCATTGTGACTAGCATTTAGTTGTTGCTCAGTCAGTCATTCTCTTCCTTCAAAGAAGTCTGGCAAACAAAATCACTGCCTGATACAGGCTCCTAAGGGGCCTGTTCTAATGAATAAATAATCACACCATTCATTTAGCAAATATTTATTGAACACCAATGACTATGTATCAGGCTCCCGGTTAATATGCAAACACGAAATAAGATGAGGGGAGCTCATATTTAATTTGTTAATATGTAAACAAATGCTTTTAAAAAACCTTAAAGCCACTTGCAAATTGAGCAATCATTATCCTCACCATCTACCGATGGTGCAAAGATTAACCTCAGCCTGATCTACTGAAATAAGTCACAATTCTAAGTCATTGAAACTTGTTCACTTGTTCGGTAAACATTTATTGGGCACCTGCACTATCCCAGGCTCTGTGTTAATTGCTGAGAACACACAAAAAAGAACATCTTTCATCTTGAGATGCTCCCAATCTAGCAGGGGAGATGGAAATAAATAGATGATTAAAATGTTACGGTGAAGTTCCACACAGAGTGCTATGGGAACCCAGAGGAGAAGCACCTAATATAGACTGGGGTAGAGGGTGGAGAGGATTAAAGAAGAGATCCCAGATGGGATGGTGGGAAACTGTCACTGACATTCACATCCTTAAAAATAGACTTCTCTCTGAGTGTTAGTCCAATTCTACTTCTACTCACCAAAAGTTCTAGTCAGACTAGGCTGTTGTCCAGTCTGCAGATCATGCTCAGAGAGGCTGAATCTTTAGAAATATACAATTCTCGGTAAGATTTGAAGCCCTTGCTATTTTCAGTCATGAAGAATTTCCTTAATAAGTTCCTCTGCCAGTGTCTCTACCCTGCCTGTCTCCTTTCCTAGAATTCAATGCTCAAAATAGTGTGTAAAGAACCCCTCGTGCATCCCAGTATGCACCAGACCCATCCTACTAGATAAGTCATTTCTCTCTCAACGAAGGATCTTTATTTAATGAGAAGTGTTACATCCCCTTCTCCGCAAGCCTAAGCTGACAATAGTACTTAGGTTTTTTGGGTCAGTAGGACAATCATTTTGTCCTCAGGAAGTCACACTGGAGCCTTTCTGCTTCAACAGATACTCCATGGTCTCCTACTGGTGGTAAACAAGCCCCCTTCCCTTTAAAAAGATGCTCCCTAATATTTGCCATCAGTTTTCTCTTCTGCAGCACAAGCCCCTTCCCACCACTTCTGACGTGTCTAACAAACAGCTTGTCACGTTTCTATAAGTGACAACAAAGAATTCCATCCTTTCATCCTGGGAAAATAAGACAGATTGGTTTTCTTTGAAGCAAATTCCTTGACCCATACTCACCAAATAAGTAATTCAAGTGGGTAACAATAATGACATATTTATAAAGGGTCGTTCATCTAGTGTCCTTGAACTATAAAATAGGTAAGGAAATCTCTCCACCCAGGAGATATGGCCTCTTGATAGTTCATAGCACTGGGCCTAGATGCAGGACAAGTTGTGGCATACATACACCTCCATTTGGCATCCCAACCAGGTGTCCAGGCTATTCCAGTACCCCTGCCTTTCTTATGTGGTACTCCATACTCCTGGTTCCCTAGACTTAACAAAGTTCATCAGTCTGTGGATTATCCCTCCGTGGCCTGGCTCTCCACTACCCATCTGTAGCTGGGTATACGTTAAAGAAGAGAAAAAACTCACCCCTGTTACTATGGTAGCTGGTACATGTGTAACCCTCTCAAGAAACAACTAAATTTATTTTGATTAATAATAATAATATAGCTAACATGTATTGCAATGCTTACTACATGCCTGATCTAAACATTCCATGTGTATAACTCATTTCATCCTCCCAACAACTCTGTGGGATAGGCACTGCTAGGACTTCCCGCTTTACAGATTAGGACACTGAGGTACAAAAGAATTAAGGAGCATACGCAGGGTCATGCAGTTAGTAAGTGATGACGCTAGGGTGTGGATCCAGAGCCCACGTTACTGAAGCCAGCTTATGCTTGGATGCAGGGAATACTAAGACACAGCCACAGCCCTCAAGGAACTCACAGTTCAGAAGAACGCATTATCCTAGTTAAGAATACTCTTTAAGCTACTCCCTTAAGAAGAGACTTAATTGGTAGAAATTTCAGGTCCTTGAAAAAGTAGTGGCTCTTACTGTATCATATAAGTAACTGCCTATCATACCCACTCAAAGCTTCATTAACTGAAAGGCATACTTAGAAAATACTGGAGAGGAAATGAAGATCTGTATAGAACTGATCTGGCCGATGTAGCTCAATGGCTCAAGGTAGAAGCTCCCCAAGATTCCAAGATCTGTCAGCAGACCTTATCACAGGGATCTAGAAGGCAGTAATGTGGTGCTATTTTACATTTTTACATTTTTCCCTTTCTATCAGGTGCAAGTACAAGGAATGACTGGAAACATCCAATTTGACACTTACGGACGTAGGACAAACTATACCATCGATGTGTATGAAATGAAAGTCACTGGCTCTCGGAAAGTAAGTAACCAAAATAGATAACCAAATAAAAAGTCTCTCAGAAGGTGACAGCCCTCAGATACAAGAAAACAGGTGTTAGGAAACACACACAAAGCAAATTCCCACACACCGTTTTTGCCTTTCCATTTGGTTAGTAGTGTAGATATGATGCAGAGCTGTTTCGTAATCACAGTGTTCCATCTACACATTTTAAAAGGCATATTTCCTTCTGAGGCTGATCCTATAAAAGTGGTAGACTCAAGAGTTATTAATAGCTTCCTATAACACAGGGAAGGAATTACAAATTTTATAGCATGTTATTTAAGCAGAAGCTGCCAAGATACACACAATTTCAGCAAAAAAATTGGAAAGTAGGTATCTCCCCATTTTGTCAACTCACCCAGCAAAAGGACTCTGGACCAAATACTGTTCTCTGCAACTAAGTTTCATAATGACCACTTTGCTTCTATCATACTAATAGTTGAGTCAGTCATGAAGTGGGAATGTAGTAGCTATTTGATAAAATCTTAGAACAGAAATATCTTGTACCATTTCTACATGATACTCAACTGGTTTCCCACCCTCACATCCCAGCTCTCCTACAGTTCAATGCAAAGGTTTTTGGTTGTTGGTTTGTTTTTTTTTTTTTTTTTTTTTGCTATCTGAGTTTAAAGAAACAAAAAGGCTGATCATCCTACAGTGGGCTAACTTACTTTACCAAATATCAATAAAGGCGCAGGGGGGATGGGAACCCCCAAGAAGAAAGACTAGCGTATCTGTGTGTGTGTCAGTTTTGGGGTCCTGGGAGGGGTGGCAAGACAAAGGGAGAGAGGACCTCAATCCTTGTAAAGCTCAAGCAACTAAAAAAAAAGTTTCAATCCACAACAGCACTCAGATTTCATGCAGCACTTTTTGAGTGAAAAATAAGCAACCAGGCCAAATGTCTGCTCTTTCTAGGCTGGCTACTGGAATGAGTATGAAAGGTTTGTACCTTTCTCAGATCAGCAAATCAGCAATGACAGTGCATCCGCAGAGAACCGGACCATAGTGGTGACTACCATTCTGGTAAGTATGGAGAGAAGATAGGTGGCCTTTCTCTATAGCAAGACTTCTGTTTTCTGAAAAGGATTATTCAGCCAGTAGGAAAGACCTCAAGTTCAAACAGTGGAAACTTCCAACAAGTCAGCTTAGGAACCTTTTGAAGTATCTTGCCATGATGATGAATAGAATGTCATTTAAAAAGAATAGGAAGTTGGAGCAGTTTTAGCTATTATTATCCTCCTTACCACCCCCATACCATGGACGGATGCTTCATCTGGACTTGAAATCTAATTCTTCATTGCCGGGGGAGATAGCGTTGTACGGAGGACAGAGCAGATGAGCATTCTAACACTAGGTCTGCCACTAATCTGGGTTTAACAGTACAAGTCACAACTTCTCTAAGCCTCAGTTTGTGTTATTTTTTAATATTTTTTTATTTATTATTGTATTATTTAATTCTTTTATTTTGGTGGGGAGAGGGAGGTAATTAGGTTTATTTTAGAGGAGGTACTGGGGATTGAACCCAGGACCTCATGCACGCTAAGCATGTGCTCTACCACTTGAGCTATACCCTCCCCCCAGTTTGTGTTATTGTTTAATTTATGGAGTGGGCATAATAATAACCTTCTGCCTATGTCATAAGACATTTCAAGGCAATATTCACCATGTAAAGCTTTTCTGAAAAATTCAAAGCACTACTAAGATGTGAAATACTATTTTCATTTATTTTGATGTCTTTCTAAAAACTTGTATGTTTCATTGCTGAATGAAGTACAAACCTGGGCTAAAAATGAGTATGCCACTAGGTCTAAAATTGTGGTTAATTGAATGGAGATTCAGCTGAAGTTTACTTTCATTTAAACATACATGTGAAATATTCACTTTGTCCTAGGTGCTGTACTCGGCCCTGAGAATATAAAAATGAATAAGCCACAGACCCTGACCTCACAAAAGTCACAGTGCTTCCCTGGGCCTTGCCTGGGCTGGCTGTGGTTCCAACATGGCAAATCCCAAGAAATCAAAGGCAGTTCACCATCATGTAACTGAGGGAAATACCGTTGCCCAATTTGACTAAATCAAGACTTTACAGGTGGAAACTGGTTCTTCTTTCAAACTTTCAAAAACAGCTAAAATCCTTCTCTACTTTCTGAAATCATCAATTAAGGACTCCAAGGAATATGTACCCCATGAATATTCGATTGAGGCTCTTCTGCTTATTAAGCAAACATTTTTAAAGATTTCTTAACACACCAAACCTCAATAGCCACAGGGGGGAAAAACTTCACTATTACATGTATTATCTCTTAGAAAAATAATGGGAGTAATCCTTTCATCTTCCTTCTGGTCCCAAAGGAATCACCATATGTAATGTATAAGAAAAACCATGAACAATTGGAAGGAAATGAGCGATATGAAGGCTATTGTGTAGACTTAGCCTATGAAATAGCCAAACACGTCAGGATCAAATACAAATTGTCCATTGTCGGAGACGGGAAATATGGTGCAAGGGATCCGGAGACTAAAATATGGAACGGCATGGTTGGGGAGCTTGTCTATGGGGTAAGTTTTTCAACTCTGTTTTCATTTACTTCTATGCCTTCCAATTAACAGAGAAAATAGAGGATTTACTTTTCAAGTGTAATACTTAGCCAATTGTATAGTTTTCATATGGTCTATATGAAAAAAATTTTATTCTACAGTTGCATTCTGTAAAGGTAGCTCGTCAATAGCAGCCTTTGGGCAACAGGATTATTTTACTAAAAGGAAAATAGAATTGGGGAACTTTATTTGGCAACATTAAGTACAGCCTGCCCTCTACTGAAAATCTCTTCCTTCTGTGTTCCCCGTCTCAGGCAGCAGAGTCACCACCTACCTAGTTGCCTAAGCAACCAGGTCATCTTCTCATTGCTCCCCTCATATCTAGTCAGTCACCATGTCCTATCAATTCTACTCCTCTGTCTTTCAACTCCAGGTACACTCTTCCTTCCCACCATAATCATCTTAGTTACGGTTCTTACCAATGACAGTCTTTACTTGGTTTCCCTGCCTCTGCTCTTACCCTGGCAAATCAGATCCACATTACTGTAAATTCTCACTTTAGAAATTAGGGTAAAATTTAAATTCCTTAGCATGGCAAATAAGGGCACTTCATAATTTGGCCCCTGCCTACCTTTCCAGCTCCATCTTGTACCCTTTCTCCTTCACACTCAATGTCCCAGCTACAGCAAAATATGTGTTATTCCCTGACCCTAAAGGCATACCTGGAAGTGCCTTCACCTCTCTTCTGCTAGCACCACCTACCAGTCTTTCAGAACTCAGAGGTATCGCCTTTTTCAGGAAGTCTTCCCTAATCCTATCTATCCATTGGCAGTCTGGTTTGCTGCCCCTGTTTTCTGCTTCCTTATAATATTTTTTTGCTTTCTCATAGTATTTGGTGGGGGGCGGTAATTAGGTCTATTTCTTTCTTTAATTCTTAGAGGAGGTACCAGGATTGAACCCGGGACCTCATGCATGCTAAGCATGTGCTCTTCCACTTGAGCTATACCCTCCCCCCATTCTCATAGTACTTTTGAATCTGTATTATAATGATCTGTTTACAAGCTCAGCTATCCGAGCTAAACTATGAATTCCTTGAAGACAGAGACATATCTGATTAATTTCAATATCCCATGGCCTGGCATATAACGCAAGTTCAATAAATATGTATTGAATGAATGAATGGAATTGCTCTGCCAAGGGCTTGCCCATCGGCCAAGTACAAAAGAATTTTACTAATAATTAGGGTTTTTAAAAGGGGTACAGTAGTATCTTCTAAGCTCCTCAGGATCTTAGCTTCAAAAGGTTTTGACCTCTGATTGGGAATGTCAGATCTTGGGCTGCCCAGTGAGACATATGGAAACAAGCAAAACTGGGCAGAAGAACCGTCCACTGGGTGAGTCAGTCACTATGAAACTAACCCAAGTGCAGGCAAGGGTGGCAGAGGTTTAGTTCTAACAGACAAAGATTACTTGCAATGACCAGTCCCTGTCTAGACAACAGGTTAGGGGAAGGCAGAGGAATCTAAGGGGTGGATATATTGAGAAGAATCTGACAAGAAGCAAATATCCAAGTTAACTGTTGGAATGAGGTTTAGGATAAGGACTCTAGCGCTTGAGATAGGAATCAGCAAGAATCAGGCATCGCTCTCCAATCATAAGATAGTACTGGGGTCACTAAATAAGTTTTTGGAACAGGTCCTCAGGAACAAGCACAAAGGCAGAAGCTCATTTCTAAAAATAAGGGCATGGAAAAGGAATTAAGGCTTAAATGAGAGTGGACCTCAAGTATCAAAACTAGGGCACCATCCTCCAGTCAGGCAAGCTGCAAGGCAATTTGAACCTTAGCCCTAGCAAAGGGGCTGGAGCCAGGTATCTCCTGTTTTGGGTCAAGCCTGGCCCTGGGAACTGGGGCAGGGCTGAGTTGCAGATGAGATTCAGGTGAACCCAGTTATGAGAAAGAAAACGTCTAAGACCAGAGAGAGGGGCTGAAGAAAGGACAGGGCACCCATCATGCTTTCTGAGGACCCTAAGCTGAAATATGTTGACACAGCTCTACGCTCTTACTTTACAAGTTGGTAATCAAGTCTTCTATTTCCTGGCCTTCATCTCCCCAACATTCAGGCTCCAAGAGGTCCTGTCTTGCTCACAGCTCTTCCCTGCTCTTAGCACATGACTGGATACATAAGAGATGCTCACTTTTTGCTTTAATGAATGAATGCCTGGCATGTAACACTGCCCAGCCAATATTCATTCAACTGAGTTCACAGTGGGAGGTAATCCTATAAGAGTTTTATTATTATCAGCTACCATTTGTGGCATATTTACTGGTTGTGAGAAATTTTGCGAAGTGCTTTACAAGCATCATGTTAACTTAATCCTCAAAACATTAACATTATTCTACAGATGAGAACAATTGAAGCCTAGGGAAATGACCTTTCTTGCCAAGACCAAATAGCTTATACTGACACAGTGATTTGAATCCAGGTCTCTTGACTGTGAAGTTTGTGTTCTTTAACCATTGCCTCATTCTGCCTAACAGCCAAATGTTGCAGACCCATCCCGTCCTAAAAGTGTTGAAATATATTGCAAAGGCCCTTGGTGCCTTAGCCATTGTGGTGGCAAAAGTGTTTGGCCACAGAAGCCTGGCAAGGAATTGAGGTCTGTTTCTACTAGTGCAGAGTAACTGGCATGAGCTCTACCAGCCCATCATGGCTCAATTGCCAGAGCTCTCTAGTGTCTCGAAAGAAAGACTGTCACACTCTGTAAATAGCTCAGTGCCCTCCTGGCATTGTGCAGGCCACTAAACGGTGATGGAGAGCAAGGAAGATTTCTTGACATTGTTCAGACAAAGACTAGCTTTCTCACTGGATTTTGGTTTCTCCTCTGCCACGTCCCCTGTACTGCATCCATTTAATCTCTACATTCTGTTCCTCTTTCTGGTTTGTGTCTATATGAGTGAGGGAGCTTAAGAATTAGTGAGTCCCTTACTTGTTTGTATTTTAGAAACCAACTTTCTACTGCTGAGTAAGTAAAAATTCTCCTGGAGGAGGCTACCCATCTTTTTCCTCCAGTTTTTTCTACTAAAGACAAAATCAATAGTTCGGCTCTTACAGAAATGTCCAACCTCCCTCCTCGACCTCGAACAGGCATCTTGTGCTTCCTGGGACTGTAACACAAGGTGATTTGGCGGAACTGATAGCAAACCAAGCTATTTGAGTGGACTGCCAAATCCCAGTTTCCTCTAAGACCTGCGGCTATAAAAAATGGACATTCTTATCATGCTTGGAGTGAGAGCTCTCCATTAGGGAGGATGATGTCCTAAGCTAAGCACATCTTCATCTTCATTTAGAAGTTTTCATCTTTCAGCATTGGGAAGTTTGCAACTTCTCTATCATGGATAGAAATGGAGAAAAGTAAAAATAGGCACTCATTGCTGGCAGGCCTGGCCTCTTGTGGTTTCCAAATTGCTTAAGAAAAAGAAGGGCAGAACCCCCCCCCCACTCTCCAGTGACTTCCCTAAGTGCTTAATAAGTAAAAGAATGGAGAACATGGAATGATTTCTTGCAGTAACATGAAAAGTACACAGATAGGCACTGCTTTATCTTTAGGGCATTTACTCTTATGCTTTTAGTATGTACAACAGATCAGAGTAGAAAAAAATGAAGAAAGGCAGAGATGAAAAAAGCTCTGCAAAGGAGATTTCAGTATCTGCCAGAAAGTCTCAAGAAAGAGTCAAAATGAATTAAACTTGTTAAAGAAGAAAGAAGCTAATCAGTCTCTTTTCATATGATTCCTAAATGGTTTTGTTCCCCTCTAAAGAAAATCAAATCAAGGTTGATGTTTGGGCCACCTTGTATCACTAAGAAGGCTATTTTTGAAAAAAAAAAAAAAAAAAAAAGTCAGTGGGACACAATGTGCCTCCCATTATGTAAGCACGTCAGAACATCATGGACTTGAAAGTGTCCACCTGCTTTAAGAAGTTTTGATTTTAAGCTGGATGTCTATAATATCACCAACATGGTAAGTGTCCCCAGCTCAATCATGGCTTACAGACCCCAAGTTTTTATGACTCCCAAATAGCATGTGTTTAAGAGGACATTTAAAACATTCTGTTGCTAGTAGGGCTCTTAGATATCCTTTAGCTCCCCTTTTCATTCACTTTACACAGAAATGTGGAGACCAGCCAGGACTGACCACTAGAACTACCCACTGAGTAAACCAGGAAACCAAGGCCTGATATAGGACAGGGATGACAGGAATAGTGGCAGGGATTGTGACAAGGTCACAAAATCACACAGCTTGGTGGAGCTTAGTCTATAAGTTAAGTTTCATGATTCCTGGTCCAGTGCTCTGTCCACTGGGTCATACTGGCTCAGTTTACTAAGCTTGTCAGATTATGGGAAGATAAGCCCAACTGCCCTCAAGGGGCTTACAATCTAGTTGGATTCTGAGCTTTTCCATCTGAGATACCCCTCCTGTTTATCTGTGGCCTCCAGGATAATGTAATAGACATCTCTAGTTATCACTTGAAATATTTGAAAATCCAGGTAGACAGCTGGGGGTTTCTGCCCTTTGAGACATGATCTAACAGAAAAAGAGACTCAGAAAAAGGGCTGGAAGGAAATTTAGGTCCTAATTGACAAAAGGACACCTCCCAGTGGGCAGCTGCCATGTTCCTTACGTTCCTAGCACGTAGAACTCAGGATAAAGGTGGGGAGGAGGTCGGGGAGTTGCCCTGGGAAAGGCCAGATGAACTACCATCCAGATTGGCACCTCTGCCTTAGAAGAGAGCAGAGAGCTTAGGGATGGAGATGGGGCTGGGGGAGAGTTAACTCCAAGTCACATCCCCTGGCCATCCTCAGACTCCTTCACACTCCCGGGACAAATGGCAATTTTATAGATGCTATTCACCCTGACATTTCTCTACCTAGAAGAAATTATCTCCTAGGTTGTCACTCTCCTAAGATAGATTCATTTTCCATTAAAAAAGATAGAAAGTCAATCTGTCCTTCCAGCTAAAAGGCAGAGAAGCAAGGATGCTGTAACAGATGCCAAATATTCTCTTCTCTTCTTCAGGCAATTACACTGGGCTTTGGCAGAAGGGCTGATGGTTTGATAAAAGTGCCCCTCTCTTTCAAATGAGGCATATGAACTCCAGAAGGAGCATTAATGACATGTGGAAGCCTGCCATTCTGAGCAGAGAGGGTGGGGAGATATTTCCAACCAAATTTAATCTCCTGAGGCCTTTACCGAGCTCCAGGGATACCCCTTATTTTCACTTTGTCTTTAACTCTCTCAGCTCCCCAAGAGCAAGGAGCCCTAACCAACAGATCCAGACTGGGACATCTGTTCTGGGTAAAGAAACGAGGAGGTCCTGTTGTGACACTGCTTGTTGTTGCACAGATTTAAATAGACCTCATCCCTTTCCCCAGATCCAAACAATTGTAGACAGTAAATATCCCAGAGAGCACAGCCAATAAAGCAGTTTAAGTCCTGTCCCTCAACAGGAAGCAATTATATTCCTATTGTCTAGGCTGACTCTGCCCTACTCCTCTC
The DNA here is from genome assembly GCF_009834535.1 of Camelus ferus. NCBI lineage: Eukaryota > Metazoa > Chordata > Mammalia > Artiodactyla > Camelidae > Camelus > Camelus ferus. Next base: position 95,789,149 of record NC_045732.1, on the reverse strand, counting down.
TCCAACACATTTAAACTTTCCAAAGGAACTGTCTGCCAAAGGCTACTAGAACCTCATGGCTGGTACACGGATGAGGGATCAGGTCATGTCTCCCTCTTCTCTCAGATAACATATAACATCTCATGCGCTACACACCAATACATCGCCTACCCCCTTCCTCATCCTCCCCCTTTCTAGAGTAAGTGCTTTAAAATGGCGGCTGACAAGCTCCCGCTCACGCATAGTCTCCAAGTGGGTTGCAGGTTTTGTATCAGATCATCAGGTGGTTAAGCTATAACATAATCCCTTCAGCTCAAGAAAAAATGTTTTAAATGACATTTAAATGAAGAGTCATTTCTGTCTTAAACCTGTCAGACTCTTAAGTGCATCATCCGTTTACATATGAGTTTGTTGGGTTTTAAGTTTTATGAAATTGATGACTTTGGCAACCCACCTATGAAAAGGATTATAAATCCCCTCAGGCTAAATCCCCTCCAATAATGCAGTTGCTCTGAGTTTGCCACTGGTGAGTAGAAAAATCAAACCTAATTTGGTGTGTTTACTGAGCCCACACAGCCACTCTTAAGCTGCTTGATTAAAATCCTTTAAGTAGTCAAGATGCAAGCAAAAGCACTAGCAAAGTCTTACCCTGAACTCCTTCCATTCGCTGTTTTTTGTCCATCACCCAAAGCACCCTCACACCACGTACTTACCCACCTCGGTTTCTGAAAATGGCCTGCTGACAGCTATTTCTAGCACAGGCAGAGGCTTGAGGACAGAAGGCTGCTGGACTGGAGGTACTTCACTACTGACTAAGAATTTCAGCTCCTCCCCAGCCCCACTGATAATTATTAATGCTCTCTCCCAGTCACAGCTGGCTTTCATAAGGAGCAGAAACCAGGAAAGGAAGGCCATTTGGGAAGTTGCCTTTTTCCCTTTTTCACCAATATTGGCCTCCTAAATCTTTAACATGCCTTGAAAATGACCTTCCCACTCATCTGCATGCTACGGCAGTCCCAAGAGAGCTAAATGGGTATTTTCTGACACTAGTTACCTGCTCCTGTCCATTTCCTCTACTAAGCATGTTGATTGCTCCTCAGACATTATGCTAAGCAGGCTTTTATCTTTGAAACAAGCAACTATCACAAGAGCCTTTTCATATGGAGGAGAGGGTAGTGGTGGCAGAGGGAAAGGGCTCCTCCAAGGCTGGCTGTGAGCTGATATGACAGTTCTGCTGCGTTGGTCTCACCAAGCATGCAGGAGGTGGGAGGGGTTGCTAAGTCTCCTACCGAGTTGGCTGTCCTTGAGGCTTGATCAGTAGCTCCCTGCCTCTTTATCGCTTGAGCCTTCTTCCACCTGCTTTCTGCTATCCCTTTGTCTTTTTCTGTCTGTATAGGTTCTTTTTAAGGTTCAGCGTGGTAATTCTCATTTTGGAGCCAGGTCCACATGCAAGAGGCTTAATTGAGCACAGATTTAAATACTGTTCTTCATTGAAGAAGCACCCTCTGAAAAAGCAAACTCCGCCATCTTTGGAAGAGTTCCTTAGAAAGAAACAATTCAGTAAAGGCAGAAAAGCCAGGCTGAGGAGAAAAGGCAAATGCCTGAGGGAAGCAGGTTCTTCCTGTTGCCTTGTGTGACTTCAAAAGTCCTTCAAATTACGAATGGGTTTCTTTGGGAATCTGTTTGTTTGCTGCATGTTCCTGGGAACCAGACAAGTCCCGCTTTGTCCAGCCACGTCTTGTTAGCATTTAGCTGTGCTTATCATCTGGTGGGTGTTTCAGTTATTGAGTTAGTTTTTTTCTCTTAAAGGGTGTCAGGATTCTCCAACTCCTTTCATTACCTGCTTGAAAAAGAACCCAGTTCCACTAAACTCAATTCAAAGTGATTTTTCTCACACAAATATCCCATATTTCATCCTTTCAAAACAAAGAAATGGCAATTTCTCTGCGAACTATCCATTACTTTGACTTTAGAGATCAAAAACTAGTTACGTTAAGTAATTAAATCCAATGAGATCAAACGGGCAATGATACTAGTGGGGTATTTGCATGTTCTAAGCAGGAGGTAGAAATATGTTGGCAGGGACAGAAGGTGGCTTTGTCTGTGAGTTCTCTTGGCATGACAAGGCTCTTTCTAGCTGATTGAAAGATTTTTCTCTCTGCCAAAAACCCACTAGCTTTCTGGCCAATTCCATGCTCCTCAGTAGCTTTTCTTTCTATGACCAGATCTGGCCCCATGCAAAAAGGTGAAATAGATTAAAATTTGTTTTGGGCTTCCCTCCAGTTAGAGATGTGGAACTGGTGATTCAGGAGTTAGCTGCAATGAGGGAAGAGTTGAAGCCATAGGTAATAACACTAAGGGGAAAAAATGAGGAACAGAACCTTAAAGGAGTCTTGCTTATTCCACAAACCCTCATTCATTATCTCCTAAACCAGGCCCTAATAATTGACCCTGGGGGTACAGAGGTACACCTTGATTGAGAGAGCAAAACTAGGGAGAAAAGGCAGAGAAGGAGCATTCGGAGAGGTAGGAGGAGAACCCATAGTCATGAGTGTCAGAGAGCCGAGGAAAGAGGGGACATATAGGGATATAACACCGAAGGCCAGTGCAGTCACATGAGCAGTTGATGTCGGCGGAAAGGTCTTTGAATTTGGTAATCAAGTATATAGCTCAAGAAGCAATTTCAGTAAATTGGAAGGGGGGGGGTGGAAGTTAGATCACAGGTGTATAAGGAAAAAGTTGGGTTAAAATCAAGAGATGATGAAGGTGCATTTTCTCAAGAAAATTAGTCGTGACAGGGAAGAATTTCATATGATTAAGAGGGTAGTAGGATCAAAAAAAGGTGGGAGAAGTGGTTTTTGTTTCATTTTTCTTTGTCAGTAAACAGAATTACCTGAGTAGGAGGTAATTATTAAATGAATAAGAGCTGTAAATGGTTTTCAGTTTACAGCAAGCATTGGAATCACCTGGAGGGCCACCTGAGCACCCCTGCTCCTAAGTTTCTTATTTCATAAACATGGAGTAGAGCCTGAGAATTGGCATTTCTAACAAGTTCCCAGGTGACTCTGATGCTGCTAGTCTGGGGAATCACAAATTGAGAACCACTGGAATAGGCTGAGAAGGAGAAACAGTGAAAGAGAATAAATAGAGCTGAGTTTTAAGAAGAGGCAGAAGAATATGAGATGCACAGAGTAAGTACATTAAATCCTGGAAAGAAAGAGTTTGCTTTCTATGAGACAGAAGGGGTGGATGAAGATACAGCAATATGTTGAGAAGGAGAAAAGGACACTGAGGTGATGGAGCTCAGAGCAGATGGCTTCCGCAGTAAAGGAAGAGACAAGACCATCTGCAGAGAGGGTAGCACTGGTAGGGATTAGAGACTGGGAAAAGTTTGGAATAAGCATCATTCACAGACTTCAAGGAGAATCAACCTTACGGTGATAGATGATGGATTTAATTTTAGAAATGGTGTGTTTATGATGGTGGTCAGCCTTCAAGGTAGATTTGGTCAGTAGGCTGTTGGTGTCAATAACTGCATACTTTCTGCAGCACATTTTTGTCTCTTTTGTCCGTCTTGCTCGCTGCTTCATCCCTGGCACCAAGAACAGTGCTTGGCACAGAATAGGCACTTAAATACACACTAGAATGGACCTGAGAGGCATTGGCTGAGGTTGATAATTATATGTAAAAGTAATACACACTAGAAACCTGCAAATATCTATGGAGTTAGAATTTTTTGATGGTTAAGAGTGAGTTCTGGAATCTGAAGACCAGGGTTTTAATCCCAGCCTCTCAGTGCCTCACTTTCTCTAACATGGGAATGATCAAGTACCAACCACAAGGTTGCTGTGAGGATTAAATGACATAATACATATATAAGGTGCTTAGCACAGTGTCTCACAGAGTAAGCAGAGTCAATGTTAGCTGGCTGTTTATTACTGCATTTCCCCTTAAATTAATTGAGGAGTGTCTCTTAACCAGTTTGAGTCACCATGTGTAAATCAAAGTAGTAAACCATCATCTTTTAAAAAACAAACCCTATCTCAGACCTCATCATTCTTCCCTCACCTCTCCCCACGGGTAGGGACGTTGAAGCATAATTCTATTTAACATAGAAAAAATGATCATCAAAATTGTTTTCACTTTATATCTGATATACCATCCAAAATCTTTTCCTTAGTCAGAAGCATTTTTCTAAGTTATGCATTTGAAGGCCGGGCTCCAGATAAAACCTACTACTGCCATAAAGGAACAACTGTGGAAGACAAAAGAAATAAATGCAGAAGTTCCTAGTGCCTATTTTCATGGCACTAATATAAAAACATTGTCTGCCTTTGCCTGAGCTAACTATGCAGGGCACTACTGATACGTTTATTTTATTGATCCAACACATGTGAGGGCTACACTGATATGTGTCACTAGAAATGATGGCTTACTGTATAAATTAACATGTATTCTAATAACTGCCTTAGCCTTGTTATTGCCCATGCAGAATTCTTTCATGTTTACCCATATCAATGATCAGCAGCTTATTTTTTAGGCATCTACAGTTGCTTTAGTTTAGTATCTGTTGCAGTGATAGATACAAAAATTGAAGATTGAGTCCCTGCCTTCAAAGAACCTATGTTCTACTAGCAATACTCTCAAACAAATAATTCAAGAATAATGGCAAGCACACAAGTGTTAAGCTGGGTACTGTAGTCCTGTGTGGCACCTCATGGTGGGGAGTGAGGCACATACAAAAAGTATAGACTATTTATCCTTGCCCCACAAGAATTTCTAGTCAGGTAAGGGAGATAAGACATAAGAGCATAAAAATTAAAATAAGAAGAGTTAAATAGTGATATGTCACAAGGGAGTACAAGTTGAGTTGCAAGGTAGCAAAATAATTTTTAGAAAGAAAAAACTGAGTCAGTTGCCCCAAGCCAATATGCATCAGAGGACAAAAAGCCAGCCAGTATCCTTTCCTTTACTTACTGTCAAATCAAGCATTTTAGGACCCATTGAATGCTACTACTTGTCTAACCAAAGCATTGACAAATCAGTTGGTTGCAGTGACTTAGACTTTATATTTCCACCAAAGAGGTATATTAAGTGGCAAATGACTAATGGAAATACTGTCTCTAAAAGTCAAAAAATGTTTTGTTTTGTTTTTTTCCAGAGGGCTGATATAGCCGTTGCTCCTCTGACTATAACGCTGGTCCGTGAAGAAGTCATAGATTTCTCAAAGCCCTTTATGAGCCTGGGCATCTCCATCATGATAAAGAAGCCTCAGAAATCAAAACCAGGCGTATTCTCATTTCTGGATCCCTTGGCTTATGAAATCTGGATGTGCATCGTCTTCGCTTACATTGGAGTCAGTGTAGTTCTTTTCCTGGTCAGCAGATTCAGCCCTTACGAATGGCACTTGGAAGACAACAATGAAGAACCTCGTGACCCGCAAAGCCCTCCTGATCCTCCAAATGAATTTGGAATATTTAACAGTCTTTGGTTTTCCTTGGGTGCCTTTATGCAGCAAGGATGTGATATTTCTCCAAGGTTTGTTTCCATGTCACACCCAAAGCCTCCTTGCATTTTATGGCCATCATCCATTCGTGCACATCTGATATTCACCCATCTCAAGTCCAGATATCTTTCATTTAACATTCTATCCAATGGCAAATTATCATCGAGCCATTTTATTTGCTTATGTCCATGAAGTGAGTGTGTTCCTGGTGTTGCTTTGAATGTTTTTTATGCATTTCTATGGTATCATATATTTATACACTTTAGAGCAAACATTTGAACTCTGAGTAAAGGCAAAATTGTAGGCTAATTTTGATATTATTCAGATAAAGCTAATACTAAATCTTGATCAGAGCAAATAAGCATGTTTTCCTCATTAATTGAGCTAGAACATTTTCTCATTTGTCCAGAGATTAGCTCTAGAAAAAATTTAAAAGAAGATAGAACTCTTCTTTAAAATTTTTAAAAGATTTTTAAAATTTAAAAAATTTTTAAAAACCCTCCTATCTTCTCCTTTCTGTGTCCTCCATTTTTCATTTTGCTCTCAGAGTGCCTAAAACTATTTCACTGTAGTATCTCACCCAAGTTTTAAAACTAAAACTATAAAACTTCTAAAAGAAACCATGGGAGGAATTCTGTGTGACCTTATATTGAACAGAGAATTTTCAGAACACAAAAAGCACAATCCACTGTAAAAACTGATAAACTGGACTTCATCAAAGTTCAAAACTGTTACATTTCAAAACACATCATTAGGAAAATGAAAAGACAAGCCTCAGTGGGAGAAAATATTAGCAAATCATACATCTGATAAAGGACTTATATCTAGAATATAGAAAGAGCTCTTGCAACTCAATAAGAAGAAAATAAACAACCCAGTTCTAAAAATGGATGAAAGATTTGAATAGACATTTTCCCAAAGAAGATATACAAATGGCTAATAATCATATGAAAAGATGCTCAACCCCATTAGTTATTAGGGAAATGCAAATTAAAATCACAGTGAGATACCTCTACATATACTCTAGAATGTCTATAATCAAAAAGCCAGATAATACCAAGTGGTGATGAGGATGTGAAATGGCTATAGCTTTCATTCATTAGCAGTGTGAATGCAAACTGCTACAGCCAAATTGGAAAACAGCTTGGCAGTTTCTTATAATTACATATACACTTAAAATACAACACAGCAATTCTACTCTTAGTTATTTACCTAAGAGAAAACATACATCCACACAAAGCTTTATACATAAATGTTCACGTTCACAGGAGCTTTATTTGATATAGCCAAAAAGTTGAAACAACCCAAATGTCCATCAACACATAAATGGATTAACAAAACGTGTTATATCCATACCGTATTTGGAATGGAAAACTATTCAGCAACTTAAAAGACTACTGATACATGCTACTATGTGAACTTTGAAAACACGATGCTAAAAGAAAGAAGCCAGACACAAAATGCCACATACCATATGATTTCATTTCTTGAATTCCATTTATTGACTATCCCATATTGTATTATTCCATTTGCCCAGAATAGCCAAATCCATAGAGACAGAAAGTACATTAGTGGTTTCCAGGGGCTTGGAGGGAGCAGAGAGGGGCTAACTGGGATCAGAGTTAGGGGGAGGCAAGTGAGGCTGAGTAGAGCAAGTACAGGGGTCGGGTCCAGTCTTTATTTAAAAATTTGCTATTTTGTTCATCATGGACTTTTTACATTAATTTTTTTTAATATTGCATTAAATGCTATTTTTCTTGATTAATGAGATTTTGGCACCCCCTTAACTTTTGTGTGTGGGGCAAATGCCTCACTCGCCTCACCCTGGTCCCGTCTCTATCAGGATTAACCACAATGGGCACTAGGGAACTTTTCAGAGTGATGGCAATGTTCCAGAACTGGGTTGTGGTGATGGTTACACAACTCTAAATTTACTAAAATCATTCATTGTACGCTTACATTGGTGAATTTTATGGTATGCAAATTTTATCTCAGTGAAGCTATTGAAAATATTGAATGTGAATGTCCTAAACCTCACCCACTTAGAGTGTTGACTCATCTAAACCAAAATGGTCGTGAACTCATCATCACAAAATATTGTAAGCAAACGTAACATCTTTATAATCAGAAAAAAATTAGTTTTTTCTGAAAAAGCTGTAGCTTTGGCAAAATCAAACATTAATCCAAATACTGACCAGAGTGAATTATATAAACATATAGGGATTTTCATTTAGAATATAAGGACTCAGAAGGTCACCTACCATGTTTTTACAGTGTACTTCATTTTGAGATTATCCACTTGGAGGACAAAACATTTAAAATGAAGTTCTGCAGTAAAACTCACTGGTAACCATCTTCGGCAGTTTTTCAGTATAACATTTGTGAGGCAAGCCCATTTGTCTAAGTCATTCTTTTTTTGCCACCCTCATTCTGCTTGGTCAGATTCTCCAAATTATTTCTCTCCCTGTTCCTTTTGGGCCTAGAATGTGAATCTATCATTTTGTGATATCATCTGGGAGTTCAATCTACTAGTTTCTTTCTTCTTATTTTTTTAAATGTTCACTTCAAGAGACGAGGGTTTCTGAATGATCCCGTAATTGAATGGTTTTTAACATGGCTGGTAATCTGTGTTGAGACAATGCTAAAGAGTTATTAAGGCTGGAGATTTTATTGGTTTCTGTAAGTGAATTTTCAGAACTAAATTTGTGATACCCGCACCGGTATGCTGCGTACTACTGTGCATACCCAAATAGGACTCTTAAAAGGCCATTTGTTTTTGGAAGTATTTATGCATATTGCCTAATTAAGTAATAACTTAAATATGATGACCTGAAAATGACAAGCTGGAAAGATTCTTTTTTTTTTTTTTTTTGGTAGCAGAATTTAAGCTGTGGCTCTTCTGTAGCACTGAAATATATCAAATGGTTTTTTCAAGCTACGGGTTTTATTATAGTGCACTAGACACTGTCTGATAGAGCAATGGCTTTCAAATATTTTGACCATGGCCCTCAGTAAGAAATACATTTTCCATCACAGCTCAGTATACATATATGTACATAACAAAAGTTTCACGAGACATTATCACCCTTACAGTATGCAATGCACTCTGATATTCTCCATTCTGTTTCATTGTTTTAAAACCTCTGGTTGCAACTCAACCCAGCAATGGGGCACACAGCCTATGGAACAACACAGGTCTAGAGTAACAGGTATTCTCCTTACTGTGCTTTTGAGTAATAAATTATTACCTTTATAAGCTCTATATTTTTTCTACCATATGAGTGATCTCTCCTCCAATACTGTCTTTTGGGTCCTTCAGAAAAAATTATATATTTAAGTCTCACAATAAAATGTTATACTTTGCATATTTATTATATACAAGTAAGGAGAAAACATGTTTCTCCTCGTCTTGAGAGCTTTATTGGTTATATATTTGTGCTCAGTTGGATAGCAACAAACCCCACTGTAACGTGCTTCTCTCTTAATAGATTTAGAAATTCCCGCTAATAACATTGTTGCGCTTTGAGATTCGCGGTTGCCTTCACTGCAAATGCTAGCATCACACTTTATTTCTGTTCAATGGCCATTCTTGGAATGTAAACTCTGCAGAAAGCCCAGAATGGGAGCATGCATTTGTACCCTCTGACTTTTCTCAGAATTGAGGCAATTCAAGAAATTATGAGACCACCTGTTAAAGTAGAATTATCAAATATTATAGCAGGAGGAGATGTCAGAGAGAAATTGATCTAGCTGCTTCCGTTTAACTGAGGGCAGAGGAACAACCTTCTCTGTGGTCCCACTGCGTCTGGGCACTTTATCTGCATTATCATACGAATTTTAATCCTCAAAACACTACCAGAGGGTGGGCATTAGACTTGTTTTTAAGTTGGAGGTGATGCTCAGTTTAAATAATTTGCCCATCCACACAGTTAATAACAAAGCCAGTATTCAAACTTAACACCAATTCCAAAACCCATGCTCTTTCCGCTCTGTCCTGCTCTTCTTATCCCATAGACAAAGGAACAGTGCCCGGAGAGATAATGTGAGGGAAGCCAAGGTCGTGGAGGCTCGAAGAGCCAGCAGTATGATTATTTCCGCTGCCACACACTGCCTGCCACTACCGACCTAAAGCTGCAGTGTTTGTTCCCTTTTTTGCTCATGCTCATGCACAAGAGCTGTTTTCCAGACTCCCAACCTCTGATGAAACAGTGCCTTTGCCCTGGCTGTTAGAGAGAGCAGGCAGTGAGCATTTAAAAATGCTGCTGAACACGTGCTCACTCAAAAAGACTGGGAAATCAGCAATGAGCCATCATGAGGAAAACTGAACATGATTCCATCTCCATCAAATAAAGCTATCACCAATAACCGAGAAGCTGAAAGAGTCCATGTCAGTATTAGGTTTGATGTTTTCAGCTCCCTCAGAGTGACCAGTTCCGGTGGAGACTGAATCACCCATAGAGAGAGCAATCAATGGAAGAAGCTGAGGTTATATCCATACACGAACTAATCTGTCAGGGGGAGTCAGGAGAAAGTATGAGGAGACCACACTCAACCCTCTTCCCCCTGATTGTGGGGGTGAGGAGATAGCCAGTGGGTGTAGCCAGATGGAGGGAGCATGGTGGTTAAGTATGTGGGTGCTGGAGTTAGTCTCACTAGATTCACACTCTGCTTAGCTGTTGTGTAATGTGGTGTGAGTTGCTAAACCTTGCTAAGCCTCAGTTCCTCATCTGTAAAATGCAAAGCACAGCACCTGACATGTAGTAAGCTCGCAATACAGGTTCGCTGTTACCATTTTGAAACTGGCTACTCTTAACCATCCTGGCTTCACAAATATAATATTTAATATTGCATTTGCGTTTTTGTTCCTAATACTCCTTAGGAATACAGTTGACATTTTAGTCAGTGCCAAATAGCTGATTTCTGATGAGAAATAACTGACAACCTTCCTTCCTGAACACATAAAGTACTTTCTTTAAGGATTATACCACTTGCAAATATTTTGATTGTATTATTCCACAATGTCTTGCTGATATTGACAGGAGGTTGTAATTTTTTAATCTGAAATTTATTTCCTTTGTAAAACGTTCATGGAACTGCTAAGCAGCCCAGAATCCAAGTCCTTCCAGACAAATGCTCCCCCTGCTGACTTTCTCTGAAGCTGCAGGGACATCTGAGGGCTAGCCAAGTTGCAGACATGAGGGTTGAGGGAGTTATAACAGAGAAATGGAAAGAACACACTAACTTGAACCTGATTATTGCATACAGATTATTCCAAGGGCACCATTCTCCCGTTAAGTTTTCAAGATATCAAACACTTGGGATAAGCAGGCAGGGGATCTGTCCAGGTTAGTAGACACATAGATCTTCCTTTAAAATGGAAAGTATGCACAGAAGAATAAAATACACGAAGGATATAAAATGAATGGGATCAAAGACAACAGGAGTTTGGGGCTCTATTTAAAGCAATATCCTTTCCTTCGCTGATGTATAACCAGTGTCTTCATCCTACTGCAAATTCACTTCAAAGCGGTAGTGAGGTGGTAGTAAATTAATTGTAATAGCAGGATTTTTATTACAACAATTTCATGACTTTTCTGGCTGAAAGCTGTAGTTTTCAGTCTCTGAGAGATGGTTAGTTATTCCCATCAGAGAAGACTATAAGAGCCAAAGATTGATTCCACACATTTTTAAAAAATCTGTCATAGATACAGTATTGAATGGAGTGTAGAAATGATGCATACTTTGGAAGAAAGAAGAAGGGGAAGAAGGAATGATAAAGAGTTTGTGCAAAGGAGGAGTGGTTTGCAGTTCCAGCCCTTCATCTTGTGAAGCTAGTAAAGTGCAGATTTCAAAATTTACTTACAGGATGAAGGTTACAGCACATAGCTCACTTTTATTATCATTTCAGAGGCCGTAAAATCCATTTTATTATTAACTCAGAAACTCTAGTTTCTTATGAGTACAGATAACATGAGCATTGTATATTATTTTGCAATGTGTTTATGTCTGTTCTTCTCTTGTTGCTAATTTACTTTCATTAACTTCATGCTTCCTCTTACATTTCTTCAAAAGTTATGATCAGTTCCTTTAATGCATTTTTATAAATACTAAATGTACAGCATCTCACAGCCATTTCATTATGCTAACCTCAAAATCTGCCTTGTGCAACAAAACTATTTGAAATGAATGTTAAACATTCTGAAGCTGCATTAATGGAAGGAAAGATACTGGAAAATGACAGGTCTTTCTAAGTCAACTATAAAGTCTTGTCTTGTTTTAACAGACCCTTTTAAAAATGTGATGGGGCTGACCCATCAGTCACTTTTTATATAGCCTCCATGTGAAATGTGGCTTTAAATGGCTATAGTCTCACTAATGAGAAAAGGGAAGTGTGAAAATTCTTATAAGAGCTTCTTCTCTATGAATTCCGTTGCACATTTTCTCAGTGGAAGGATTTAGGCATCCATGCCATAAAAGGAAAGAAAATGGTAGAAATTCCACCAAGACTCTTGTTAAAGCTACTACTGTCTTGAGGGGAGAATGCTGAATGCAAGGTTGTGCATTCGACACTGATTCCAAGGAAGCTCCTTTTTCCATCTATACTGATGCTTGTAGATACTATTTTACCACTTCTATGTGGATGTTCACCAAAATTCTGCATTCTCATAGGTCTATCAAGATTTTAACTACACAACTGCCAAAATCAATAGTCATGTCGACAAGGGGCCATGAAAATGACCATTTTGCATTTAAGTTTATTTTCAGTCATGTCAACAGCCAACTTCAGTTGTGTCATACAAATCAACCACATGATTATCTGAGTCAACTATTAAGGTGGCCAAAATTACCAGATTATGATGTGCAGGCTTGATTTTAGATCACACAGACATAGCCATAGTCCATTAGCCTCAATAGAATGGCACAAGTATAATTTCCATAAATTACTGTATTCTCCTCTACATTTCAAGTAGACAATACATAAACTACCATTAGTATTCACAACAGCAGAATACACCCTTTTCCATACCAAACCAGGATTCTGTAAATAGTCCAAAAAGCAGTTTTTCCCCTTGGTCTCAGTAAAACCTCATCATTCCAAATGAGGATGACATTCACAGTTCCATTCCAAATGAACAACAGATAATAAACAATAATTATCCAAACATGTTTGGCTTTCCTACAACTATATTTCTCAGTGTTTGTAGGAAAATTGCTCCTTCTATAATTTACGTACCATTCTGGATTTTCTTATACAAATATGAGTATTTTACACTACAAGAATTTGGATATATCTTTCCTGTTGTATAAGTAGAGATGATTTATTTCCTATTTCTCTTTCGGCTTCTGTTTCTTTATCTATAGAATGCCTCCATTCTCTCAGCCATAAAATATTAGGGATGGAGGATTAAAAGAGTTGACACATGTAAACAATTAGAACAGAGTCGTGTATAGAAGTCCTCCTTAAGTGTTAGCTATTGTTACCATTTTTATTACCCTATTACTACAACTGCTACTTTGAGCATTCATCTTTTATACAGTGAAATTATTTCCAGAGTCAGATCAGCCCAGAATAAATGAAATGTATATGGCAACAATGAAGAAAGACTATGAAAGGTTCAAATTCATAATTGAAATGTTCTGTATACTTTTAGCATTTGGAAATGTGACACATTCTGACTCATCCAGATATTTTTATGTCTTCTGATTAAAAGGGAAATGTTCCCAGGTGAAATCCTGAGAGAGTATAACTACTAGTTAGAAAAAATCTTTTGCAAAGCAGATTTTCACATCCAAAAGGCTAAAAGTGATTATGTTCAGAAGTAAATAAGTAAGGCTCGTTTTAAGCATCTGGAGACCAAGGGGAATTACAGGCTTTAAAAAACCAAGTAGTTTTGTTTACAGTTAATCAATAAAGAATATTATTTATCAAAACACCTGCCAAAATTATTTGATCAGAGTGTAAAATCTAAACCAACTGAATTTTCCAGAGGCTAATAAAAAGGTTACCTTGGGATGCAGGAATTTAAATTGGCTTCAAAGCAGTAAAAATGCGAGTACAGACAGGGAAGAGCTTGATTTGCCAGCTTTCAGCCCAGAACTGCCCTCTTCCCCCAGAGCCTGAGGACGTGCCAGACTCCTATGCCTATTCTTGACTCTATGACAGAGTGGGTTCTTTTCCTGTTAGCTTTTCTGGGCATGAGAGAACATAGCCTCACCAGGATGGAGTGCTGCCACAGAGCAGGACTATCCTAGAGATAATGTGGCAATGCTTTATAAAACCTAGGGACCAGATTTCATGTCTGCAGACAGAGCCAGCCTTCAGCAGCATCCTGAAGGAGATGAAATTTCCTCCATACAAGCCATTACCCATCACTGAACATTCAGCGCCCTCACACTGCCCCCTCACTTCCCACATACCCTCTCCCTGAGTAGCACTCATCATGTAGGACCATGACTCCCAATCCTGCTGCTTAGAACCTACCCCCAGAGATGCTGCTTTAATTGGCCTGGGGTGGAGCCTAGGCATTTTGAGGGTTGTTTTGTTTTGTTTTATTTTGTCTCAAGCTCCCCAGATGACATTGATGTGCAGGCAGAGTTGAGAATCACTGATGTAGAAGGAGAATGGTATTTTCCAGTTTGATCTGCAGACCACTGCAATCACCAGTGGTGCTTAAGAAGCACAGATTTTTGAGTGCTCAGATATTCTGAATCTGCATTGTAACAAACACCCCCAATGCATAGTTATACTAAAGAATAAAATTTTCCCTTATTGAAACTTACCCATCTTCTGTCCCATTCTCCACTAATTGTATTGACTAGTCCAGGAGAACAGGATAATGGGTCCTGTTGCAGTAAAGGGTTGCATTTTGACCGAGGCTCCTGAAGAAAACTCAGAGATGATTTCAGTCGTAAGAATTTCTATGGCAGGCCAGTGAGGATGGTTTTATTCATTTTGGTTATTTGGGGAAGGGGAGGGTAGTACAGAAGAGACATTTTAGTGCCTCTCAAATCCTATTACACAGGTAGTTTTCTACTTTACTTGAGGCCTGTCCTGTGTGTTGAGTCTTAGTTTGTAAAAGGGAAGACTTTGAATCCCTGGATCTAAACTTCTGAGCCCCACTAGCCATTTATTTACATGAAGACAATAATAAATATTATTTTATGGCGCCTTGCCTCTTGGGTGACCAGCTCCACAAAATGGCAATGTCTATATTAAGTTCATGAAATCCAGAGTGAATAGTGCTTATTTACTAACATCTACCCATCTCTCTTCAAATATGGAAAGGTTTTTGAGTCTGTGTTTCTCCCATGACATCACCTTACATCAGTGTTTTCAACCTTGACTGCACATGGTAATCACCTGGAGAGATTTAAAAAATACATGTCTGGGTCCCATCTCTCAGGTTCTGATTTCATTGGTCTTGGGTAGGCCTGAGCATGAGAGATTTTTTTTAAAGATCCCAGGTGATTCTGATGTACAGAAAGGACTAAAAGCCACTTGCCCTAAAGGAAATAGAGCAGGGTTCCACAGTTGTGCCCAGCAAAATGCACAGGAAGAGAATCAGAGGACAATTATTACATCTAAGAAGGAGCTGGTACAAAGAAGATATTTTTAACCTGTGATGAAATCAACAAGCCTGCTTTGAAACCCACATAGGCCTGAAGAGTGCTATGCCTGTACCATCATCACATGCCATCATGACATGGGGTGCTGCTGTCAACTTGTTCCTTTTGTTTGATGTGTTAATTCCCTGACATCATATACGTCCCTCTTTCATCAGCTACCCTGAAACCATGCCTCTTTCCAAAAATAAAGATAAGGATTTCTTAAACTGAAATCTGGCCCCTCTGGGTCTGGACTGGTCTTTGTTTTGTTTTGTAGATCACTCTCCGGGCGCATTGTTGGAGGGGTTTGGTGGTTCTTCACCCTGATCATAATTTCTTCCTATACTGCCAATCTCGCTGCTTTCCTGACTGTGGAGAGGATGGTTTCTCCCATAGAGAGTGCTGAAGACTTGGCTAAGCAGACTGAAATTGCATATGGGACCCTGGACTCTGGCTCAACAAAAGAATTTTTCAGAGTAAGTGCTTTACAATTAATTGGGCCTGCTGGTTTTTATTTTATCATCTGCTCACAAATGCAAATTCACAGTGTTTTAAAGGAGGGTTGGGGAAGGGTGGGGGGAATGTTATCAAAGCAGAGCATCTTAAATACACCAAGCCACTTGCTTGATGACCTAATTCATTGTCCTTTGGCTCTAAGAGTTGTGTGTGACATAACAGGTGGCATGTCAAGAACATGAAGTTTGAACCACAGGTTTGAATCCCAACCCTGCCACAAAGTGACTGTTTGTCCCTGGGCAAGTCATTTAACTTCTGTCGGCCTTGGTCCCCTTACTTGAATGATGAAGGGATTGAACTAAATAATACCTATTCTCCTTTATAGCTTTTACAAAAGCAGTGATCTTATGTCTCAGCAGTTCACAGAAGTTAGGTAATTGACTCTGACTAAGAATCTGAGGAGTGATGGACTATAAAATTACATATTCTATTTTAGACATTGGTTTTCTATTGAAATGTATTACAGTTGTTTCAAGTATTCATGTATATATTGATAATTCCATTTTCAGGGAAGCCAATAATTGTTTTAATTTCTTGAGTAGATTTATTTCCCCCCATCCACCTCCACGTAGGCCAAATCTTAGTAGGGAAACAGCAAGTTGTTCACTAGCAAAAATTAGTAAAGCGTAAGTATTGTCAAGGAGAAAGATTAAAGGAGATCGAAGCAGAAAATTATAGAAGGATAATATGATGGACAAACCGCTTTTACATAAACTATCAAGCTCTTTGCTCTGTAGCAACTGGTCTATAAGAAAGGCTACCAATGGAGTGTTCAAGAACTCAAGTGTTTTTTCAGTTGGCTTAACCAGGAAAATATGGTGGTTTCAATAAGAAAATGGACCCATTCTTTACATACCACTCCCTGCTACTGTAACCCCTGTCACTGGTTCTAACAATGATCCAAAAGCCACGTGAATGGTAGGTAAAGAGGAAAAGTTTAGTCATTCTCTCCAACCGATAAACAAGTTATTGGATGGCAGGTACAATTACTGACTTTTCATCAAAGATCCACAGTAAACAAATGTTGATTCTAAACCAGCTTGTTTTAAGAAATCAGTAAGGAATATATTTCTCCATATATTATCATGGGATTTGTCCAATTGTTTCATGGGAAACCAGGAGGAGTGTGTTTCTTGAAATTATAGCAGTTAATTGAAAACTGTTTTCATTGCCTAAAGGAGAAATGGTTAGTTCTGAGGCCCTTTCAAGAATTCTCACTGGCTCAGGATATCCCTGTCTCACCTCTACCACTGTTTATCGAACAGTTCATAATCCCCAGCCAGGGAGAGGGGTCCAGTGCTAGAAGCATCAAAATGATATGAAGATCCTCCGAAACTAACCTGGCCTTGACCCTTACTATGATGGTAGTTCCAGAAGGTTATCTGGGAATAATCCTCTGCCCTCGTGAAATCACTCTCACGTTTCAGGGCAGGAAGCCAGGGATTTCCATCTGCTGAGTAGTCAGCACATAATTGGCTCCATGGAAATCTGGTTTGGTATCAACCTTCAGCACAGCTTATGTTCAACATCCCAATAAGCATCAAGTTGCTATATGCAGTAATTGACCCCTTAAGCTACCAAGACCCCACACTTGGATCCTCTGATAAAGGATACTTGTTCTGCCAGAAAGCATTTTTCCTTCAATGACTTTTAGAAATTGGGAAGTCGTGCTTTAAATGGTAATCGATCGATGGCATCAATTCCCATTAAGCTTCCAAAAGCCATTCATCCATATTGCAGGCAAAGGAGGCTCTCTGGGAGGACTGATTAGCGCAAAGGCTTGAAAGTGTGACCAAATAATCCTTGTTCCCATGCCCAGACCCCATTCCCCGCTACATTTTGTGTCTTTCTCAAAAACCAGGAAAGCATCTACTAATGCATTCAATGGTGGTTTCATTATAAAGCATTTTATTACCAGAGCCAATTTGAATCCACATTTGATTCTGAGCAAAGCCATTGCCACATTCTAATTGGTTTGCGGTTTCTAATGCTCACCAATTCCTGGTGACCTTTATAGCCAACGAGTAATTCCTATGGAAATAGAGCTGTTTTAAAAATCTGATTAGAAAAGGAGCTGCATATTTTTAGGCATAAGGAAGTGCAAATCATTTTCTAATTCCTGCATACCACATTTTCTTTTTCCTCAGTTGGTCACTGGTTACAGCATTCAGGACTCTGTGGGGAAGTTCTTTAGGACAGCACACACAAGTTGACCTAAGAGTGGAAGTGAGCAGTATAGGACAATTAACTCTTAGCCTGCTTGGACTGAAGATGTTATGTAAACCAAACAAAGGGAATGCTTGGTATTCATATAATACAGGGGACCCCAACCAATTGGTCTCTAAGCCATTTGTCTTCTACTCTACCCCTCCTTGAACCCCATAGATCAGAGAAGGTAGCCAGTAAGAACACATCGTCTCTTACTCAGGGACTTAAATGCCATAGCATGTCACTTCCCCTCCACCATCCATGATCTCAAGTCAATTTTAAGAACAGTGACTACTCCACACACACACAAAAATGGAGGACCCCTGATAGTACGCCTTCTGAACTTTAGAGGCTAAAACAAGACCACATGCAACATTTACAAACATAACATTAGCTCGTTTCTTTGCATTCTCACTCCATATTAAAACCACAGGGACCAAATAGTAATACCATAGAACAGCCTGGGGTAAGCCCTCTAGTGCTTCCACTAAGAGAAAAATAAATAAAATAAAATTCCTTTCTAATTGCCCTGCAGACATTTTTACTTGTCCTGGGTAAGGCTGCCATTAAAATGATGATTTCATAAAATGATTTCTTTTGTTTCTCTCATTTTTCTGAGCCATCCTCAGCTATTATCTCACAATCACTTAAAGTCACTGGCACAGAGGGACCTGTTCCATCAGGAAAGGCAGGGAGGACTGAGCAAAATGCATGCAGCTGGAAGAGACATCTGAAATATTACCATCAACCCTCTTGACTTGAAAACAGATTTCCTTAGACAGCAGCTCCAAAACTAAATGTCCCAACCAGAGGCGGAGGCACCCATGCTAAAAAAACAAGTCGACAGCTTCATTGTCATTGCCCAGAGAGATGCCACTATGATTTGGAAAGCTGCACCGAAATGATCATTCTCCACTGGGCTTTGAAATTTTAACCTGATACAGATTCATGTTAAAAAGTAGCACTGGGAGAAAAATCGATTCCAAAATTCTCTCCGCCATCAGAGCCCTAGAATTATTAGCAAACAACTACAATGCTTGGTTTCTTGTCCAGATACTTGGCCGTATCCCCACTGAAGATAGTTCAGGAGATAAAAGGAGGTTGGTTTTTTAAATGAAGTGTTTAATACTAATTTAAATCCCTTTAAGGAAAAAATATAAGTAGAGAGGAATGGGGAGAGACGTGACTTGCTCCGATGCCCCAGGCAGGACAAAAGAATTGAACTTTTATCTGGAGACCACCGAGGGAACTGCCCTGGCTTCTGAGCTGCAGACATTGTAAGCCCCACAAAGCACAGTTGAATTACTCATGGAGAATGTTTTGTCTCAACATTAGACTCTGTAACTGTTGTCATTGGTCATTTTAATTTTTAATTTTTTTGAAGTGCAGGTGGCAAAAAGAAGAGCCCTACCAAACTGATGGGGAAATAATCCCTCTAAGGCTACTTATATTCCGCTTACACGTTCAGAAGCTCTCTCTCTCACACACACACACACACACACACACACACACAAGCATTTTTTAATTGGAGTCCACGTTTCAACATTTATTGGTTATCTGTTATAGGGCTTTTGAAGCATAGGGGGAAAGAAAAACAATCTCTCCACAAATGCACCGCTGCTGAGTATGCATATCCAGAAAACAGACCATTAATTATTATTACAACTGAGTTATGTACACAACAGACCTCCCTTACCCCTTAACATATCCCCTTGCCTTAGGAAGCACATCAAAATGTAAAAATTCCTTTGTTAAAAGTGTTCTCACCAAATACTGTGATGAATCTGAGATCTTGGCAATGTACCTAACAGCTGCAACCAAATGTAATTTATTTGAAGACATATAGGATGTGACCAAATGTTTGAGGACCACAAACTACACACTAGGAAGCACATAACAGCAACAACAGGAGATGAGTTGAACAACAAGGAATGGTAGATCAGAGACATTTATTGTATACGCTACTTGGCAATTTTTGAAAAGAAAATTTGTTTTTTAATGTTGGTGTGGCTGTTTTGATGCTGCCTTATCCCCCCAAAAATCTTATTTTCCTGTGTCACATAATACATTACACAGCAAAACTCATAGACCTTATAGGTCAAGACTGGAGGTGGAGCAGCATGTACAATGTGAGGATGCTGTGGCCTGGCCAGATGGGCCTCTGAAAAAGGGAATGATGCCTTCAGACAGCTGTTGGCTTTTCCCATCCCTCAGCAGCCAGGGATCTGTGGTTCCCTGGGTTTCCTTGCAGGGAAGTCTCAAGCTGTGTGGAAAGGACACTCTCCAAGGAAGCAGAAGTTGGCCTGACAACTATGCACACAAGACACCTAGTATCTGTCCCCAAGAGAAAGGAGAAAATGAGGCAAAAAAGACAAGCTAATAATAATGCCCTAGATTCTAATACT
The DNA here is from genome assembly GCF_009834535.1 of Camelus ferus. NCBI lineage: Eukaryota > Metazoa > Chordata > Mammalia > Artiodactyla > Camelidae > Camelus > Camelus ferus. The sequence goes on along the minus strand of NC_045732.1, from coordinate 95,768,929 downwards.
TATTCATCATTCTTTCAATAACTTTTTTGTTTTTAGCACATTCCCCCTGTGCCAAGCTCCAGGCTAAGCACTGAAGATCCATCTCTATAAACAAAATTAAATTTCTGCCTTTTGCCAAATCACATGAAAATAACTAAATAGGCTTTTTCACTATATTTGGAAGTTATCTGGGGGAACAGATTGACTTAAAATATAGGCATCTCACAGAACTAGATGATCATCTCTCCAGGGCAGCTGATGGGGTTTATCTCTAAGGAGCTACTTTCCAGCGTGTGCTAATCTCCAGGTATGCTCCATGGTAAATAACAGTCCAGTTAATGATTCTCTATAACCTCAGTAGGAAGGTCAGCTGGGTGATGAATAAAACAGAAATGGCCTCTACCTTCTGGGAGCTCACAATCTAGTAGGCAGTTGATTTTCAACACATGTTCACATACATTCCCATCTTCTAGTCACACAACAATCCTGCCCTGCAACCACAACAGGTATCATTACACCTACTTCAGAGAGGAAAGACCTGAGAGGCAGGATGACACTGTGACTTGCCGAAAGTCACTCAGCTCAGTGGGCATGAGCTAGAATTCTGAGTCCAGATTGATGCTCTGAGTCCAGATTGGGTCCTCTGAGCATTCCATCTCGGTGCCTTTTTGGTGTGAGTGTTCATAGAAACATGGGATGTTACACATGAGTCAAGCCTCCAGGGTAGCACATGTTAAGGCTTCTGTATCATCTCCTGGTTGATCTTTCTTTTATTCCCCTGATGGATCAATTAGAAAAGGAAACCTATACATACTTTTATATGACTTTTTCCCATGCCCTGACAATCTCAAAGGGATCCAAAGTAAGAAAGCAAAGAAAAGGAAGACATCCAGAAAACAAGGATGAATGTCACAAACGCAGCAAACCTCTCGCATTCATGGCCCATTATAGTTTCTGATATGACAAGGGTTATGTCATGATGTGACAAAAATGGGAAAGAACAAGAGAGAAGATGAAAATGATTTCTAGCTCCACGTCCACTGATGACTTTCTTGTTTTCCTTTCGGTAAGGGGCATTTGGGCTCAGTTTCCTCATCTATCAGGGGGATTACTCTCTGCTCTACCTTCTTTATGGGGTTGGTAAGAGGATCTCACAAAACGCTCTTTAACTGTATGAAAGGTTCTACGAATCCCAAGAGACTTTAGGAAAAGGACCCAGCAATAGGGCAACTGAAGCATAAAGATTGTCCAAACAAGGCTCTGTGGAGATGGGAGGGAAGGGTACTTCTCGAAAATAAAATAAAATAACCTCTGCTTGCTCGATGGAAGAGAGGTGAGGGTTTTTTTTTTTTTTCTGGCTTTGGGAGGAGAGAGAAAGCTCATTTATATCCTTCCCCCATCCTCCTGATCCCATTCCTACCCCTATAATAAAATATGACTACTGACCTCATCTCTTAGTCAGTCTATCTTCAGCCATACCTTTGTGGTCCGCAGATTCAACAACTTCAGCATGCGTAATTTAAAGCTGCCCTTGAAGACCACCTAGAAACTTCAGGTGCGTCCAAGGTGGCATGCAGGCCATCTGCCCAAAGTAACCAACCATATGGATTTCATTAGCCCATCTCTGTGAGTCTTCCCAGGTAACCTACTTGCTTTTGAGAGTATTTCACAGTTCAGAATGCCTGGGGCGGGGTGGTGGGAGTGGTTAAGTCTCCCTTCTCTTTGAGGCTACCAACTCTCTCGGGCCACATCAGGATAATTAACATCACACAGGACTCCTAAATCTTTGTGAGAACTCTGAAAGTCTCTTCCCTTGGGAACTCATCTCAGGACCTCACTTTCTTATCTGACAAAGTCAAATCACCTAATAGCCTTCCAGTTGGAGTTAGACAGGGGCACATCTGTTCAATTAGTCTTTCCTCAAGCTCACCTGGCAAGTCTGCGCAGGTTGACTATTTACAATTCCCCTCCATTCCCGTGAGAAGTGTAAATACTTGACCATAAGGATCACCTAAAATTTCAACTTACTGAAACTCAACTAACACAAACATTCAATTAACTGGAATGTTTGGATGCATTCCACTTTTGAAAGGAAAAGGAAACTCACAGAAACAAAACCTTGATATGAATTTTTTTTTCAAAAAGGCTACTAGGTGATGCCCTGTGGTCAGGTTCATTCCAGTCTTCAGCATCCTCTACATTTGTAACCAGTGAGTAAAGAAATATTAAGTGTCTACAGTACCAAGCTAGGTACCAGAGATACAGTAGGGGAAACATGACAGAATCCCTACCCTCAGGGAGTTCACAGTCTGTTGGAAAGAGACAAATAGTAAGCATGTAAGTAAATAGATGTATAAAGTAATTTCAGGTACCAATAAGTGCTCTGTGGTCTTATGATGGACAATGACTTAGAGAGGACTGTTTTAACTGGGAGCTTGGGGGGAAGGAGGTTCAGGCAAAGCCTCTTTAAGAAGGTAATATTTAATTAAAGACCTGAAAGATAAGAGTTAGCCATGTGAAAATGTGATGGAAGGGCATTCCAAACAGAAAGAATAACACGTGCAAAAGTCCTGGGGCAGGAGAAATCCTGGCATGTTTAAGGGACAGGAAGACCAATGTGGCTAAAGAATGGAATTCCACGCCAGAGTTATAGTGATGGAGATTGTGTAAAGTGGTCAGGTTTAGGAGATACTTTGGAGATTGAGACACAGAATTTGCGTATGGATTGTGAGCAAATTTGTGAGCAAAGTGGAAGAGCTCAGATTTTTGACTTTACTTTTCAGTGATCACTAATGAAATCTGTAAGTCCTATATTCTTTAAATGACCCAAGGATACTTGTAGTAATTGTAAACTGTAGTAAAAAAATAAACTAAACTATAGTAACAAGGGCTGAAAAGGTATACTTACACTAGGATGGATTAGGAAATTTTTCAAAGTGGAAAAATAAATAATCTTAAGGTTAATCATCAAAAACTTTTAGAAGTCCAGAAGCCCCAAATGACTCATGCCTTTACTATCTCTTATTGCAGTCTTCTTAGAAGATGGTTATATGGTAGAGGTATATATTTTCACAGATGACTAACTCCATTTTGCAAAAACATAACTTTCTTTATATTCCTGTTACTGGCACCTCATTTTTGCCACATGGCAGAAAAGATACACCCAGATAAATTCAGGCAAACTTAGTGATTTCCTAGTCATTTCAGGATTTTTCACTGCCACATTCTTGGAAGGACATCCAAGTCCCAGGGAGTTTACAGGGCGTCATGGCATCAGAGGCAGCCATCTAACCCCAGATCATCAGGATCACTTCCAGGCATCTACTGAGCTGTAGCACTCAGTTTGCATGCCATCATCCCGGCCACAAGACCTCTGCAGACCTACATAACCCTGCACTGCTTTCAGCTCTGCTATCTAATCTCAACCTCTCTCTCTCCCTCCCTCTCTCTCTCTCCCTGCATTGTTGTAGGGCTACTGGAATAGTCTCTTTCTCTCTTTCCCCTAGTCTGGAGACAGCTCCTTCCTACTGGAGACCTCACGTGGCCATTGCTCTTCCACAACACCAGCACAAGCTAGACGTGGGTTGTTCTCTTCAATGTATCATCTATACACTACACCCTGGGAAATGAGTCCTCATTACTTTTGCCCTCGGAGTCCCATCATCCCTCCCTCATTTGGAGAGCAGTGGTGGGGGTGGTGGGGTGGAATAGGGCGCAGAGACCTTTCTCAGAGATGTATAGCCCAGTCTGACTTCTCTTGTACTCCTCTCTGCCTCAGATCTTACCTGGCCTCCAAGGATGGTTAGTCTGGCTCTTGGTCCATCTGCTTTCTGATGTATTGAGCATGGCATCAACTTCATATTTCCCTTTAGGCCTTAGAATTTGAAAATTCAAAAACCTTTCTTTTTTATCAAGGTTCTTACTAATCTAAAACTTGACTTTCAAGATAGTGTTGTCTCTGCTATAACTTTTTAAAATAGTTTAATTAAGATATAATTCACCCATTTAAAATGTACAGTTCAATGAGTTTTGGTATATTACATTATTAATTTTTAAAAATTATAATAAAATATATATAACATAAAATTTTCCATTTAACCATTTAAAATATGCAATTCAGTGACATTAATTACATCCACAATGTTTTGCAACCAGCCACTGCCAATTTCCAAAACACTTTGCTCACCTCAAACAGAAACTCTGTAACCATGCATTAAAGCTTCCCATCCCCTCCACGCCCTCAGCCCCTAGAAACCACTATTCTACTGTCCATTTCTATGAATCTGTACGAAATCATACAATATTTGTCTTTTTGTGTCTGGCTTATTTCACTTAGCACAATATCTTCAGGGTTCATCCATGTAGCATATGAAAGGACTTCATTCCTATTTATGACTGAATTTATCTATCTATCTATACCACATTTCGCTTATTCATTCATCTTTTAATGGACACAGGTTGTTTATACCTCTTGGCTATTGTAAATAATGCTGCAGTGAACATTGATGTGCAAACATCTGTTCAAGTTCCTGCCTTCAGTTCCTTTTGGTATATGCCTAGGAGTGGAATTGCTGGATCATATGCCAGTTCTATTTTTTTCTGATGTAACTTTTTAAAAATATATTTTGAAACAAAAGATGAGAGCATTTTCTGTTCTATTTTCTTCCTGTTCCTGCTCAGACAATCCTAATCTTCTCTTAGATCACTGATGCCTCTACTCCAATAGGAAGGGGGTCACTGGGTACCTAGTGCTAGGGGGAGAAATTTAGTTAATATCACGAAGTTTTATCTTGATATATGACTGAAGTTGAGGGGAAGGTGTGCATATGCATGTATGTGTTGGAAAAGACCTAAAGTCCTGTGTATACCATACACCACACATACATACAGAGGGTCCTGCATATTTTAGCTAGTGATTTCAGCTTGTAACAAAATCTTAGGAAAGCATGCTTCCTCTTTCCTGTGCTTGAGCTGCAATTCTGATGCCTAAGAACGATTGCACTAGAATGCAGATGATGTATGGTAGAATGAAACTCATCATCCTCCTGTTCTAAATGGTTTAGAATGTTACATGTCTGAAGGGAGGGGCTTGGATAGATATAATCAATTGAATTTCTTTCCAGTTCTGATTGCAGCTATTTGTATGTTATCCTCAAAACTGATGTCCTATCTGCACACTCCCTAGTGCCCTGATAAAGAAATTCCTGGGGTGGTGGGTGTAGCTGAGTGGTAGAGTGCATGCTGAGCATGCCCCAGGTCCTGGGTTCAATCCCCACTGCTTCTATTTAAATAAATAAATAAATAAATAAATAAATAAATAAATAAATAAATAAAATGCCCATATAGTACACCAAAAATTTATTTTTTAAAAAGATATTCCTGAAAGTCGTTAGCTGCTATACCTAGAGGAATCTGCATTCCAGAACTGATTATTACTTCCCAATTTTATCAAAATTCATGTGTTCACAGCCTGATTTATCAAATTCTCAGTTTTTTTTTCCTTTGAGTCTCTAGTCTGGGTTACAGAGTATTTCTTGTATCATTCAGTAATATTGATATTTACAACTCACTAGGTAAAGAATTCTGTCTTAGACACTCTGGGAATGAATAGGAGATGCCTTCCAGACCCCTGAGTTCAGTATGCAGACAACAAAGGAGGCAGGTGACTTAATCAGGAAAGGTTTCCAGAAAAGGGGGCATCTTAAAAATATTTGGAGAGAAAAGAGAATTCAAAAATAGTTCAAGGGGTATGAAAAAATATATTTGTGACCAAAACAACAACAACAGGACAGACCATGGCTTTATATCAGTCAGACTGTGGCCACTATTGACTGAAGAACAGTTAGTTCTCTCTAGTGTTCACACTAAGATTTGTTTGCACAAAGTAATGTATGTATATATATTTGGGAGGAGGGAATTTGTGATGGGAAAAACAGTTCTCAAGAAAAAAAAATTGCCTTGAAACAATAATATCATAGTAGAAATCAATAGACTGCCAAGGGTAAATTGGAAATCATTGCTTGAGACCAAGATACTCAGAGCACTGTCTTACTTCTAGTTTCATAATTCACATCTTGCACGTGAAGATGAGGTTCATTAAAAAGAACTGCCAAGAACGCTTTCTCCAAAGAATATTTTGCTTTCTCTTAAATGAGTTTGAGGAACCAATGCTGAAAAGCAAAATCCATCTAATGCTTTGGCAAATAACATCAAGCTGAAATGAAAGAACCTTTCATGTTTAAAAACAACCTCACTATATTGGACATTATTTCAGCCGAAACAAACAGCCCCTTTCCTCAATGTGATCGTATTAATAGGGTAATCATGAAGATAATCATATTAAAGCCCTTTTACACAGAATTTTGAAGTTTGGTTTAAAAATATTTGTATCCTGCCCCTTTACACCAGACACACATACACGCATGTAGACATGCATGTGCGCGCACGCACAGACACACACACATACCCCACAACTTGGATAGCTGTGATTAGCGAATAATTAAAATTTATTATATATGAAAGCATTGAGGAGTAAGCTGCTCCGTAGGCCAGATCCTGAAGAACACTTTTGCTTTATTTTCTCGGCCTGGGGTGTTAGCCAGTTGTACAAACAAAAAGGCTGAGAATAGCATGGTCAATGCTTGAGGAGAAATATAAATAAATTCAAGGAGGCTTGGATCATTTCATGCCATATGGAGCCATAGATAGTTGTTAAGGTAAGGGACATCTCCAGATTTTTAGAATTGGCATCCAGACAACCATGCCTTCTCATAGTTCGCTATTGGTCTCGTCTTAAAACATTTCTATCTGAAACTGCCCAAAGAACTGACCTACAGGGAATGGTCTACATTTTTTTTTCAAGATTATTTCCCACATCACAAGAATTGAGACTAGTTAACCTGAAGAAAACATGCAGGAGTAAAATATATTAGGATTGTCTTCAAATATTTGAACGGTAGACATTTTAAAAGTCAACAGTACTTGTTCTGTGGGGCCCTGAGGGACAGAACAAAAATCCAAGCGTGGCTATTACAGGGATAGAGGTTTCAGCTCATTGTCAAAAGAACATTCTAATAAAGGAATCCAAAAATAGATTCGGCTGTCTCCATGGATAGTGAGCTGTTCATCTTTGAAGGGCTATGGGCCAAGAATAGGCTAATGGCCACTTGTCAGAGATGGTGAATAGGGGACTCAATAATCTGATGAACAACTACACTAGACCAGTGTTTTCCATCACTGGTTGCATATAACACTATTTGGGGAGCTACTTTAAAACACAGATTATTGGTTCTCATACCTCCCCCTCTATGATGTTTATTCCATAGGTTCCAGTCGTCTGCATTTTTAAATTGGCACCCAAGTGATCCCAACACAGATGACTAAGAGCCACTCTTTGAAGGACAATCTGACTGTATAACATATAAGAGAATTTCTGCTTTGGTGATTTGGATTTGCTTTTTTTCTGTTAGTCCTATGTGAAACATGCAGAGAAGAGGCCAGAGGCTGGGCCTGTGGGACAGAGGAGTGTCAGTAGAGGTAGCTGGGACTTGCCTGGCAGGAAGCAGTAGCTTGAGAGGGATCACAGCTGACCGACGGAGTTGTAGCCCCCTCCTCTGAGTGTTCCTGTCAGCGTGGGACAGAAAGGAGAAACTTTCCTCTGATCAACAGGGACCAGAGGGAGATGACTGTTTCAGAGGCTGGAATCTGAGGTCGAGCTGGCACGGAGGCTTGAGGGTGCCCAAGTGCAGGGAAGCTCGAGCAACGGTATCAGGCTGGAGATGAGGGTCAGTAAAAGTCCATGAAAACTAAAAGTGAGAGTGAAATGAGACTGCAGGGGAATCACACCCAGAAGCCTTGAAATGTTCACCGTTTTGACCTAACTTTTTCTCCTATGATCCACATGACACCCTTTCTTTTCCATTGCTCATTTACTGGATGGGGCTAGGTAACTAAGACTGTGGTGTTAATGTCTTTATGGACCCTTCAGCAAGCCCCAAGATTCGAACTTCCTACCCTAGAGGACTGGAGGTGGCAAGGTCCAAGTGTTGGTTATCAGTGGAGATTTTCAATCAGTATGACCTAGGTTGTGGGTAAGAAGAATTTCTTAGGGAAAAAAATGGGACAAAAGTAGTAGGCTAGGAGCTGGAAACTCCTACCCTTTAGAGAGACGCTCTCTCCCACTTTCCTTTAACTGCCCTTACCTCCTTTTCTCTTTCCTTCTTTTACCTGCTGGGTCTTGGGTGGTCAGGGCTGCTATATTATATGTGTTTTTACATAAGCTTCAGAGAACCTCTTCCTTTGAATGTCCCTACCCGAAAGAATTTAGGTGAACATCCCTAGGTGCTAGTCAGCATGGGAAAACAAAAGCAATGGAATCTGGAAAGAAATAGGGGCACAAGAAATTTCATAAAGAGAAAGAAAACAATGGGAAAGAAGGCAGAGATTTCCAAGTGACAGAAGCTAGCCTACCAGACCTTCCCCCAACTTTCCCCCATTTAACCTGCAGGGTCTCAAGTGGTCAGTGTTCTTACAGAGGCTTCAGGGAATCCCAAGCTTCAAAATCCCCCAGTCTAGAGGACAGTGGGCAGACAAACAGAAGAGCTGGCCTTCATGTGGGGAAGTTCAAATATTAAGATATGGTTGGAAGCTATGGGCAAGAGAAATGTCCTTTAAAATGAGAAGGGGCAGAGTTAGAAATTGCAACAAGAGCTTTGAAATCTTGGCCATTAACCAAAGCTCTGTCCTAACTATCACATTACCCCTCACTTCCTTCCCTCTTGGTACTTTTCCATACCTTTTATTATGAGGCAGCTCTACTATGTTACTGTATTTCAGAGGCTTCAGGGATCCTCATACCTCCAAGTTCCCAACCTCGAGGACCTGGTCACCAGGAAGGGCCCAAATGAAGAGGACATACATGTTATCGAGAAGAGGAATATATTTTAAAACTGATACAGAAGGAAAAGACGAACCATTAGTCAGGAAACTTATGCCCTTCATCAGGAAGTGCTTTTCTAATGGACCACTCCCTATTCCTTACCCTGTTCCCTTGTCCTATTTTACCGGCGGGGACCAGGCATTGGGCAACCAATGCAATTGCATTCATTTCTTACCAAGGCATTAGGGAGACCAGGGGTTCAACCTTCCCCACGTAGGAGACTTGCTGCATGGCCAGCCCCAAGTACCCGTATGGCAGGGGGATGCCTCCTGGGAGTAAGTGGAGGTGATGGGTGAGGGGAATTTGAGCTGGACCCCTCCTTTTAGTATCTCTACCAAGGAGGATTAGTGAGGGCTTATCTTATAAAAGAAAAAAAGAAAAGGGTGGTAGAATAGATATTTATAACCAGACTGAAATGCACGCTCTTTAGGGCTTAAAGAAGTGAGATTGCTGTGATCTTTTCTCCCTCCCTCCCTTTAGTTAATTCGACAATGTCATTGCCATGTTTACATGCTATGGGCATTAGGTAAACAGAAGTGTGATGTACTAGGGTGGTAGTAGGAGTGTTCTGATTCCCGAGCAGGAGAAAAATGCTTCCCAGCCCAGAGGCCAGATTGCCCTGCCTTCATCCACATCATCAGTTGGGGGGCAGTTGGTCAGTTTTCTAATCAGTGTGAGCCATGGGCATTGCTAAGACTCATACAGGGGTAAGCTAGCATGGGGAACTGTTAACAAGCTAGGTAGCACATTCCCACCACAAACTGTTTACTATGCTGACGAGGACAAGAGTAACCGTTCCTTTTTTTCTAACCTCCTGTGGGGTGTGATCATCTCTCAAACAGAAGTGTGGATCCTGATTGCTACAGAAAAGAGAACTCTACCCTCCCCCTTGCTGAAGAGTAATTTCTCTCTGTTTTATGGAGACCAGATCACTTTTGGTAAGGCTAGTGTCCAATATTTTTCCACTCTGTTCCACTGGGACCCTTGCTGTTACCATGGATACCTCTTCCACTGGCCAGTGGCACTTAGGGGATGTAACACATTATCAGGACCTCCCACCTTGAATCACTTGGTACTGGCTTTTTTGTCTTCCCAGGCAATTATTGCACTTGCCCTTCTGCCAGTCCAGAGATTAACAAGGACTAGTTAAAACCATTTGTTATCTTTAAGGCTTCCCTTTTATTTCAAAACCCTTGGCTACAAAACACACCTGGACCCTACCTTAAGTAATCCATATATCAGAAAATTCACAACTGATAAAAGCAATAAATAGTAATTACTCACATCAGAAACATAGTCTTCCCTGGAAAACAGAGATCCCCTAGTGCATTTTGGTGTTTACAGATCATTACCTGCTTGTCAGAGAAACCTAAGAGGAGGGCTTTCAGAAATAAACATAAAACAATCCAAGCATCAATAGAGAAATAAAATTTGATTTTCAAAAATGAATCTAATTCATGACATAGCTTTTTCTAGGAATTTATCTGGTACATAATGGAAGGCATGCTCTTATGTAGGCAAAGCAGCACAAACCAGGGAAAGGAAAGTTCAGAGGCATCAGAAAACTTATTTATTGAGGTTTAGCCAATCTACATAGGTATGGTTACAGCATTCCAGAAGTCTGGTAGCTAATCTTGGAGTCTCTCTTACAAACATCAGTGATTTTTTTCAATATTCTGGGTCCATGTCTTCCTAACACTGTACTACATATTCCACTTTTCCCACATTGCCAAGACTGAGATGACGTATCTTAAAAGTTCTGCATTCCCTGATTTTGTGTATAAAATTGTAACCTTGATGTTGCATTAATAGCCTATTTTGCATATCCGTTTGATTGCACCATCTTAAAGATTCATTTAAACCTGGGGAGGACAGCATGACTCCTACCTGCTTCTCATTAATAACATACTTCTCCGTGAGTGGATAATGAATGACCTGGATAGAAATCGGTAGAAATGCAGATTGCCATTAGGTGGAGAAGGGGGCGGGAAATCCACTTTGTCCACCAAACCAACAAGCAATTTCAAGGCAGAAGCTAAAGAAAGCAGGCTTCAAAGAGCGATAGCTGTCTAGGAGGGTTGTTAATTAAATATTCTGTTGTCTTTACATGTAGGACTGTGACGGAAAAGTCATTCTGATAGAAATTAAAATTTGCAAATGACTTTTAAAATCTTGGGTTAATAGAAATAAGCTATTTAATTATAAAGAAGAAAACCAGATAACTGTTAGCCACAGATTATCCTAAGAGGCTCTGAAAAGCGTACAGGTCTGCATAAGCATTCTTAATTTGTTGAGGTAACTACCAGTGAGGATGGAGAGCAGGAAGTGGTGGACAGTAAGCATTGTAATTGGCAAAGGTCTGCCATCAGAGTTGCAATAGGAGACAAGTAGGAGAGTCTGAAAGGAAAGTACATAACTTTTTTAACCTGGAAATATTTTTTCTTTCTTTTTTTTAAACTGAAGTATAGTTGATTTACAATATTATATTAGTTTTAGGTATACAGCATAGTGATTCAGTATTTTACTGATTACAGTCCATTAACAGTTATTACAAGATAATGGCTATGATTCCCTGAGCTTATTCTTGTTGATATATCCTTGTTGCTTATCTATCTTATACATAGTAGTCTGTTTCTCTCAATCCTATCCCCCCATCTTTTCCATCCCCTCTTCCCTCTCCCCACTGGTAAACACTACTTTGTTCTCTGTCTCTGTGAGTCTGTTTCTGTTTTGCATATACATTCACTTATATTATTCTTTAGATTTCACATATAAGTGATATCACACAGCATTTGTCTTTCTGTCTGACTTACTTCACTAAGCATAATGTTCTCTAGGTCCATCCATGTTGCTTAAGATGGCAGAATTTCATTCTTTTTAATGGCTGGGTAGTATTTCCTTGTGTATGTGTGTGTGTGTGTGTACCACATCTTTATCCAGTCATCTGTTAATGGACACTTGGGTTGCTTCCATATCTTGGCAACCGTAAATAGTGCTACTATGAATATTGAGGTGCATGTATCTTTTCAAATGAGTGTTTTCATTTTCAAGGAAAATACACAACTTTTTTTTAAAAAGTATTATTGGCCTACTTGCATTTTTTGAAATAGCAACAGATAATAAGAGTCTTGCTTGAGATATAGAGGGCTTGTTTTTCAAGTTACTGTATTTCTTTTGTAATAAGGGCCTGGCACAGAAATGGGGACTTAAGAGAAATGCATTTCAAACTAACACTACTAATAAATTATCCCACAGGCCACAGATTTCACAGGACTTAGAAAATACATGAAATTTGGAAATGCAACCTAGGCTTTCCATTTCCCTTTATTCTTCTAAATCCTTTAGGATTCACCATGGCTTCCTCCTGGAGTTTGACTATTGATCTTTACTAAATAGAGGTGATAACTATCAGAAACTCAAGTCAAATGAAATAATGGTTGATTAGGTTTACTTTAGAGAGCTTTCATAATTCGGGTTTATATCTGTGCAATGGTGGCAGTAAATACAGAGGCCTGAAAATAAAACAACCTAGTTTTCTAGATGACTTTTTAAAAACAGCAATAACAACTTTGCTGCCGCTCATGATTCTGTTTCCTGTGTTTTGATTTCTAATGAGGTTTGATTTACAAATCTGCAATTTGGCAGCACTGGCTTCAGTATGGGGCTTTTGGTATAGCTTGGTTCAAGCCCCTGGTCACTGTATGACAGTAACCAAGCTGAATGTCTGTAACATTCAACCTAATTCCCCCAATCTTACCTCCATACTAAGTGCTGGTCCCATCTTTCTTTTGGTGACTTGGAAGAGGCAAATTTACAGCTGTGACCTTCATGTAAATATAACACAGTTTGCAAATGCTAGGCAAAGGCATTTGGAATGAGTACATAACGAAGTTATTTGGAATTTTTAGAGGAAAGCATCTCTGGAGATCCTACCACTTTCAATTTTGATTATACTCAATCCTTCCACCCATCTATCAGAGCTGATACAGGGAAATACTGTTTTTCAAAAACTGAGGGAAATTGTGAATATTGTCACCTGCCTGCCCACCTCTGTTGGAATTCTTCCTTGGAAAAGAGAATCAGAGAAAGGGGGTCCAAACAATTTAATGTGGCAACTCATAGAGCCAGAAAGAGAAAAATCAGGCTGGGTGGCAATTTAAGGAGTACATTCTATTTTTTTTTTTTTCACAAATATTTCCTTGCATAATGATCTGCTCTTTTGAAGAAAAGTATGGTTCTCAAACAGTGGTAACAAGTACATTCTTTCATGGTATACCTAGATCCAGGAGTTCATTTGTTTTCAATTTTACACAAATAGGATAAATTTAAAGGAAACAGTTCCTGCGTACCCCCAAGGGATTTTTGCCGACGCAAATAATATAGCTTACCTTTCTCTAGAAAGGCCTTCCATAGACACAGGCTGAGTAAATGATTCCAGAAGTACATATTAGCCCTGAATAGGGCAGGAGTTATGCTCCCTCCTCCCCTGCCCCTCACTGTAGTCTATAGCCAACCCCTCCAACTGGTGTAGGCAGGACTTCCATTTAAAGCAGCGATCGCTTCCATCATCAGGCCAAACAAGAAAAATATTGTGAAGTAGACAAAGTACTTTGTGCCCCTTTGCTGCCTTTTAGTATCTCTCTGCCTTCTTCTTTACTTACGCTGTAGACCCATACTATCCAATATGGTGCCCAATACCCACAGGTGACTATTTAAATTTAAATTAATTAAAATTAAATTTAGAATTCTGTTGCTTGGTGGCACTAGCCACATTCCAAATGTTAAACAGACGTGCATGGCTAGAAGCTACCATACACAGACATAGAATATTTCAGAAAATGCTATTGGACGGCCTTTCCAACTGTTAGTTCCTTTAGCTTCTTGGGCATAAGGACCATCTCCTACAGCAGTCTTCCACAGTGCCTGATACAACTATTGAATGGGGAAGAAACTTAAGTAAGTTTCTAACTTAAGTTTCTTAACTAAGTAACTAAGTATTTACTATGTCATCAAGAGCTATGCTAAATTCATTATAAGCAATCTCTCATTTCATCATTATGAGAACACTATGAGGTGGGTCCTATTACCGTCCTCAATTTTCAGATGAGGAAACTGAGACTCAGTGAGGTTAAATGACTGGCCCAAAGTCACACAGCTAATAAGTACCAAAGCCAAGTCTTTATAATTTCAGGACCTATGCTCTTAACCACTGCTCAATGCACCAAAAGAAAACCCATCTCTGCAAATTTCACTGTGGATAACCAAGCCTCTTGCAGAACAAGTGGTGACTGGGTGGCTTTCCATAGCACTCATGCTGGCCAAGGCAGAATAAAGACAGGCTGGGATCCAGGCCTGAGCATGCAGAATGGGGATGGAAAGGAGTATGTTGATTTGTGTTTGAGTGTAGGTATCAAACTAAGTGACTATCTGACTACTTCTCTAAATTAAATAATAGCAAACTAGTAGTTTGATCTGCCATTTTGCATATGGGAACCATTGCCTTGGTCCCCAAGGGTGAAGATAAGTGAAACCTAACCATTTTGTGAAATTACCTCCACACGCTGCACTTACCAGAAGGTTCTGTAACTTGAGCTTCCATGCCCCAGAGTTTGTGCCAGGACATGCAAATGCCAGAAAATCAATTTTCCTGCAGCTTTCACAGTCAGTATGTTTGCCAGACAAATCCCAACCAGCCACGTTTTTTAATCAGCATAGTGCCTTTAGAAATAATACTTACTGGAACGCTCCTAACATAGCAAGAAGGAAAAGACTTAAATCTAAACCCAACTGTTCAATTGAGAGCCACAGGAGAAGGTGAAATGCGATTATATTGAAATTGAACATTTTAGTAGCCCCACTGGGCATTATGAGGGATTCTCTGCTATGTACATAGTGAATTAGCTTTGATTCTAGTCTGTGCCCCAGTCCCACTGACAGCATATAACCTGGCACCATCCTTCTGCCCATCCACATGTGCCCATGCCCTCATCTTCCCCCTGACTTATCAGGGTGGCACCTCATCTTGCCTGCCTTCCCCAAGACCTATCTTGGTTCTCCTTCCCTCCAGTATTCCTCTGGCACAAATTCTCTAACAAACCAAATCATACAAAGGTGGCAGTAATGGACTGTGTGACCCTTCCATTCCCCATGATAGCATATTCTAATTTATTGAGGATTTACTACATGCCAGGTACTGTGGTGAGAGCTTTATATAAATCATCCCATTTAATAGTCTATCTCCATTTCAGAGATAATTATTAGAGTCTTAGAGAAATTTAAGTAATTTCTTAATTAGTCAAACAGAAGGCATGATCTCTAATGGTAGGATTTAGGGCCTTGCGACAGGCTGGTGGGGTATTATATAGGTGCCTTTTACTTCATAGCATATTGCACAGCCTTCCAAG
Source organism: Camelus ferus (assembly GCF_009834535.1). Taxonomy (NCBI): domain Eukaryota; kingdom Metazoa; phylum Chordata; class Mammalia; order Artiodactyla; family Camelidae; genus Camelus; species Camelus ferus. The sequence goes on along the minus strand of NC_045732.1, from coordinate 95,753,608 downwards.
TTGAACCAAAGAAGATTAAGGCTCTATAAAATCATATCAAAATGACAGGCCAAAGAAGTAAACCTCAATTCACTGGCATTTTGGTTAATGTTGTCCCAGCAATTTCTCCACTGGGAGGCAGTATGGAGTAGCAGAAAAAGCATAGGTTTGGAAGGCAACAGACCTAGATTTGAGCACTAATTCTGCCACTTGGCATCTATGCAACCTTAGAATTACCACTGGGGAGAAGAGGGTATAGCTCAGTGGTAGAGCGCATGCCTAGCATGCATGAGGTCCTGGATTCAATCCCCAGCACCTCCCTTAAATAAATAAATAAATAAATAAATAAATAAATAAATAAATAAATAAATAAATAAATAAACCTAATTACTACCCCACCAAAAAAATAAAATAAAACTAGACTGCTTTAAAAAAAAAAAAAGTTAAAAAAATAGAATTACCACTCAACCTCTCTAAGCTGTGAAAGGCCATTGGGGGGCAGGGAGATCAATGATGACAATGTAATTAAGAATATACACTTTGCACAGCAAAAAAAAATGTGACAATGAATATATATATGTCCAAGTATAAATGAAAAATTGTGCTCTACACTGGAATTTGACACAACATTGTAAAATGACTATAACTCAATAAAAAATGTTTAAAAAAAAGAATATAGACTTTGGTGTCAAATGATCTGGGTTTAAATCTCAGCTACTCCAGTTAATATTTTCAGATCATTTATTCATTCAGTTAATATTTATCAAGTATATTCTGTGTGACAGCCCTTGCTCTAAGTGCTGAAATGAAACAAAGTCCTTGTGCTCATTGCAGTGGATGAGACCCCCCAAAAAAATATATATATACATATACATATATATATATATATATATACATATATATATATATATGTAAATAACATGTTTCAGTGGATGTTAAGTAAAAAGAAAAAAAAAGCAGGTAAGGAGGCAAAATGTTGGGAGTGCTATTTCATCTCAGCTGATGAAGAAGGCCTCTCTGCTGAGGTGACAGTTGACCAGACACCTGAATGAAGTGAGGGACCAGTCCACACAAACACGGGGTGGACTGGGGTGGGGAGAGGTGCCTTCAGAGGTAATAGCATGAGCAAAGGCCTGACGTGGGAATGTGCTTGGTTGGTTTGAGGATAAAGGCCCATGTGGCAGGAATGACGTGAGAGAGGGAAAGAGTGGTGAGAGATGAGCGCAGCAAAGACAAACCAGAGCCTGCTGTGCTGGGATTTGAAACTCTGGTGAGGACTTTGGAATTTATTCTAGGTTTGCTAGAAAGTCATTTCGAGGGCTTTGAGCAGAGGATTAACGTGAACCAATTTCTGTGCGAAAGGATCATGTAGACTTCTAGGCGAGGGTGAAAGTTGGGGAGCGGGGACACCACTTAAGAAACAAGTGCAATATTTCAGGTGAAAAATGATTGGCTTGGATGAAGGTGGTAAGAAGTGTTTGGATTTCAAATATATTTTGAAGATTGCACTGACAGGGTGTGGAATGTATGACCAAAGAGAAAAGTCAAGAATGACTGCAAAGATTTTGGCCTGCACAGCTGGAAGAATTGGATGGTGGTGCCATTTTTTTTTTTCTGATGGAGCACACTGGAGGAGTAGCAAGTCGGGGTGGGGGAGAATCAAGAGCTGTATTTTGGCCATGCTAAGTTGAACATGCCTATGAGATATCCAAGTGGGGATTGTCAGGTAGACCGCTGGATAGAGCCTGGAGTTTAAAGAGGTCAGCGCTAGAAAGTTTACCAGCTGTATCATCTGGAACCAGTAAATTAACTTCTAGAAGCATCAGTTACCTCATCAATAAAATGGGGACAACATTTGTTTCACAAGGTCATTTTATAGATTCACAATAATGTATGTAAAGTGTGGAGCACCACTCCTGGTACATGTAGCTACTTGTTGCTATTGCAGAATCTTTGTTACTTATCCTAAACCCAGATTGAATATTAGAATCATTTACAAAGCTTTTTGTTTTTCAATGTTGGCCCCACTTCAAGTCAATTAAATCAGAACCAGTGATCAGTAGCTTCCCAGGTACCTCTTACCTACAGATAGAGAATGAATGAGCTGGCTTGAAGAGAACGCTTCCGATTAGTTCCAGCTTACCTTTTGGGAAACTAACTCTCCCAAGGGGAGAAAAAACACTAAGAGGAAAATTTGGGCTTTCCTTGATATCCCTGAGCAAAACTACTTTTTTCTTTTCCATTGCTTTGTGTCCCCTTAGTATGAAAATAATTCTAACTCGAAGGACCTGGAAGAAACAGCCACTGTGGAAATTCAAAATATTGCAATTCCAGGATCGATTTTTCTCCTTAATAGAAGAGTATTTGTTCCTCTCATAGGCCCTGCATTGTCAGCTTTGGCCTCCGCATTACAATTTAATTGATTCAAGAATAATCAGAGTCTTGAACTTCTCTTTTAATATCTTAGTCCTGGAGAATAAAAATATAGTTGGAAAGTGAAATCCAACTGGTCAAGGGTAATAGGCTCTGGATTGCTGAAGCTGCAATGTCACTGACAAGTAGAACTCTAGCAAGCTGCGAGATATGACTCTGGAGCGTTCAACAGTGATGGCAGCCCTAGAGCCGATCCATTGCTTCGGAGTCAGGGAATTTGAGGCTTTGCTCTAATTAGCAGTGAAAAGGTGTGGCAGGCACGCTTTCTCTGTAGCCACAGATTTTGCCATCTAAAGGTGAGTGTGTGAACTTAGCAAAGTCAGCTTTTCAAACACTCACACACCGCTCCCTTAACCAGTTGAAGTGATGTGTCCACCATTAGGCTATTATTCCTTTAGCTGTGTTTTGATGTTTGCTGAAATGCAAGTTCTCTTGCAAGGGGATCACACTTTAGGTTGTTTTCCTTCATTTATTCCTCAGTGGGAATGTCTTGAATCCTTTCCTGTGAGCAGGGTCAGGTGAGGGGAGGGCATCTTGTACCTGGTAAGGCAATTTGGAAAGAGATGGTACTGCCCAGGTCGGGGGGAATGACAAATGAAGAGTATCAGAAACTATAAAAGTTGATCCTATCTTGCTTGATTAACAGCCCTCGTGGTCTGTATTTATGTGTTTTCATCCTCAAAACAAAGAGAAAAAATAATTTGTTGACTTCTTTTAAAAAGCAGGGCTTTCCTGTAGGTTAAGGACGAGACATCCTGATCTCCAATCTCCCATTTCAGGGAGGGAAGAATAGAAATAGCATGCCCCTTTAAGCCAAGCTAAAGTATAGGTACCATTTCAAGCAGAATTTATGTGGACTTGGTCCAGTCCTGGCACATGATTTATAATCATCACCTAACCCACCTGGGCACTGTGCACTGTTTGTGAGCACAGACTCTGGACCCTGCATGAGTGAGTTGCCAGCTCTTCTACCTACTAGCTCTGTGACCTTGGACAAGTTACTTAACTTCCCTGTGCCTCTGTTTCTACACTTTTAAAATGGCATTATAATACAATCTATTTCATAGGGTTGTCATGAGTTAACACATGTAAAACACCTAAAACAGAGCCTAAAACAAAGTATGGGCTCAATTAAGTGTTAATTATTATTGTTTTGCCCACTTAGTGGTGTCTCCAGGAAAGCCCATAAAGCAGGGTTTCTCGATCCTCGCACTACTGACATTCGCGGCGTTGCTGGTTGATCACTGATCGTCAGTTGTGGGGTGTCTTGTGCACTGTAGGATGTTTAGCAGCATCCCTGGCTTCTATCCACTAGATACCAGCCGCACCTCCTCTCCTCAAGTTGTGACAATTAAAAAAGCTCTCCAGGTGTTGCCAAATGTCTCCTGGGAGGCAAAATCATTGCTGATTGAGAGCCACAGGGGTAGAGGATACTGTGTCCCTTCCTCTACTCCCTCAGAATAGAGCAACAGGATCTTAGAGTCACTTTCTCCAAGAGTTTGTTGACTCTCGCTTTCAAAGTCATATAGCCACTGATGCTACTTTAAACCCACTGGGCTATTCTTAGCCTGACCTTATAAGAGAAGCAGGAGACAAATCAGAATAGGAACCTGACTTTGCAAGCCAGGGAGGGACCCTAGGAAGCTCACTGGAAACTGATCTAAGTTGTCACCTGCACCTTTGGAAAAGAGACATCTGAAATAGTACTCCTTGAGGTAGAAGGAAACATGTCCCAGGACTTTAGAGCACAGTGTGAAAATGTCAGGCAAAGGCACTTGGAATGTGTACTTGACGTTTATGAGCAAAGCTAAATGTCTCGGCAAAAGGTGACCTCCCCTGCGCAGTTATCTAAAAGCCCAGCCCCCAAAGTAACTCAGCCACGATCATAACACGCCAAGAGAAAAACAGAACAGAAACCAATATCCCATTCCCCTTCCTCCCCCTGATTTCACCAATACCCAGTCACACCGCCACCCCTGTCCAGCTGAGGCAAAAGGAAACCAAGAAATAGTACTTGTCTGAACGTTTAGAAATGTGAGAACTGTAGGGAAGGGAAGACAGACAATGAAATTGGGGTTTCGGTCATGCTTTAGAAATGAAGTCATTTCCTGTGTGCCTTGCTCCACGTCAACCATTTCTTTTGCTTTAGGGAAAATTTTTGTAAAAATCAGTGAATCCTTTTCCCAAATGCACCTCATCAGAGCCACTGATTTCTTCAAAATATGTGTCGGATGTATTTGGCAAGCCAGAGTGCTCTTCCTCGTCTGCCCCAAATTGCTCTGATCCCTTCAGGCGGTGAAGGGTGGGACACCTGGCACCCGTAACAGGGTTACAGTGTGCGACAAGAATGTTCACTTATTCCAGTGCCTCGGTGGGAAGAGATAGGGGTTAATTTACAACTTGCCCTGACTTAAAAAAAAAAAAAACTTGAACAAGAAATAAGAAACGTTTTTGAAGGTAAATCGTGTCTTTTACCAGAAAGGGATATGGTCAGTGTTACAGCTGAAGAGGCTGGGCTTGCAGTGGGGAAAAAAAAACCTGTCTGTAGCCTTGAACTAAGTAGACTTGGATGGGGTCTCGGCTTTGTTCCTCATTAACTATGTGACCTGGGGCAATCTCCGAATTTCTACATAGGAGGCCCTTCAGGCCAGCGTTCTGGTTGGGATCTATCTGGAAACTATGTTTGCGTAGCAAGCACACAGTTCTTCTCAGACTTGTGTGTTTGCGGTGACTTTGGGATGGATTGATGCAAATGAGCAGGTAGGCTAAAAGCCCTCTGTGGCCCCTCTTAACCTCGCCACTGTGCACAATACAAACTAGAATCTGCAGAGAGAGAGACCCAAAGCCTTTTTAAATTTGGACCAACTAGCAATGCCACTTGAACCTTCATTAAAAGCGGAAATTTCAGAGGGAGCTAAACAGTTCAGAAGAAAAAGCAGTTTCAGTTTTTAATTAGGTCCAACCTAGAGAAGAAATTGACCAAATTGTTAAGCAATACATAGTCCATAATAAAATTAGAGATGTCAAAAATGAGTGAAGGGAAGACATTTTTGTTTGAAACTCTTGCCATTTTCCCCTTTCTACGTGTCCTGTTCACAGGGCTGGCCTGCAGCCCCTAGAAGGCACATTATACAATGCCAGGAAACCCACTCTCCTTCTGAGGTTGTGAATACCCTGTACAAATAAAAATTATCCCTTGCTCAAGGGTAACAGAAGCCCTCATAATATCAGTGAACACCTCCATGAGGACCAAGACTACTGATGCCAAAAAAGGGGTACAGGGTAGGTAAGGGAGGAAGATAGTGAAATCAGTGGGGAACAAGTAGAGGCTGAGAATCTGAAGTCAAATCTAACCTCTCTTTGACATGTCTGTATGAGGCTAGTCTTATATATACAGTGATGGAAATGGACAATATAGGCATAATGGCAACAGTGGGCAAAAAATAATAAATACGTAACACTAGACCATTCCCCTTTGAGGAGTAATAGGACACAGAGTACCTAAAACTATCTTCCCCTTACCTTTCCTTCATTCTATCCTCTCGAATTATTCACTCAGAACACACTGTACACTTTAGGGGCCCAGAGAGTTCACAAACGCCAATACTCTCTTGGCAAATTATGTAATACTTTGCCTGCAAGCTGACAGCAAATTAATACCATACGTGAACTAGCAGATTATGCCTCTGTTGACAATTATACTTTCAATTTACTGTTCTGCTTTGTTAATGCAGTTAATTCTCAACAATCAATATATCTAAATATGCCTGTTGCATCCTGTCAAAATTGTGCTGAAATCCTGAAAAATTGTGCTCATGTCCAGATCATGGGAAGAGATGGTCTCACTATCCTCTGCTCCAGTGCCACCATACCGCACCTTTGTGGTCAATCCCGGGAGCCACATTTTATGAGGAACTTTTTGACAAATTTTTAAAATTATCTGGGAGATAGTGACCAGAAAGGGAAGGGGACAAGCAACCAACTGAAGCTCCTTAAAATGTTTGGCTTATAAAAGAGACAATAAAAAGGTGACATCATGGTGATAGTCTTCAAGTTGTACATCATCTATGTACATTCACTATCACTGCAGAGGCCATAATTAGGACCAGCAGGTGAAACTACAGTTGTCACATTCATTCATTCTACACATACGTAGTGAGAGTTTCCTACATGCCAGGCGTTATGCTGGACACTGGGAATTCAGAGACAGAAAGATGCAATCCCTACTTCTAAGAAACTCCGAGTCCACTGGGGATGACCATTACAAAGCAGTAAAATCGGTGCTACCTACAATGGAGAAATGGAAGCAGAGAGGAGAAACTGACCAATTCAAGCAAAAGGCCAAAGTGAGATTGGAGGAGAGAGAAGCTCTCATGAGAGATGTCAGCCCAACAAAAAGAACTTCCTATCAACTTCAACTGTCCCACCATGGAGTAAACTACTTCCTGAGCCTCCTCTGAGCTAGGGAGTGCCTCAGCACTAGAGGCATTTGAGCAGAGAAGCCATTGCTACTCTGGGTGAGAGGCTGAACCAGATGGTTTGGGGGTTCTTTGTTTTAAAGTATTATTATTTTTGGCTAGGGGTGGAGTAATTAGGTTTATTTATTTTTGGAGAAGGTACTGAGGATTGAACCCAGGATCTTGTGCATGCTAGGCATGCACTCTACTGCTTGAGCTATACCCTCCCCCCTGAACCAGATGGTTTTTAAGGTCTTGTCTATCTCTAAAAGTCTCTTACTCTACTGACTACAGCTGGATGTTCTATTGATCAAGTGGATATTCTATTTTAGTTTAACTCTCAGGAAAGCAGAAAATTTCATTTACCAGTTCTCCTCAGTGGCAGTGTTCTGGTTAATGAGGATTTTAATGTATGAACCTCAAACTACAAAACAAAAATTTTAAAGGAAATTTGCCATCCTACCCATTTTTCCTCCACCAACAAAATTTTTAAAATCCAAATCAAATGATCATGATTTTTGTCAATGGCAGACCATGGGCATTCACCAGGGATATGTCACCAGGGAGATCCAAATATGTGAATAAGACTTGAGCATGTGATTTCCTCCATAAAGTGAAGTAATGCTTCTGTAAATATGTGGCTGAAGTAATTTATGATGCTGTTAAATTCTTCCACTGAAACAAATTATGCTTTCTGTCCTCTAAAAATATGTCATGCTTTCCAGCACTTCCTGTGTGTCAGGCTCTGTTCTAAGTCAGATGCATGTATTAACTCATATAATTTCTCCCAATAAACCTTTGAAGTGGGCACTTTCTAAAAAATCATCCCATTTTATGGATGAGGAAACTGAGGCACACAGGGGCCCAATCATTGGTGTACTAGGCAAGTGGGATTATAACACAAGCAGTGTGACTCCACAATTTTAGCCACTGCACTCTACAGTTACCTTGTGCTGACCTGGGTCTACAGAGGAATACTTTTTATGCACAGTGATAGGGAGTGACCAACAGCATTGCAAAGAGATCTAAGGGCTGAGTGTCCTCATTAATCACTTATTTCCACACACGAAGGGCCCAAGATTCAAATTCTCACCTCGGCAAAAAACTAAATTTCTCTATATCATTAACCTTCATGATCTATTACAAGTAGTTGAAACAGTGACAGTTGAATCCACGAATGCCAGAGCATTACTTTACTGTTTTGGGTTAATCTGTTTCTCTTCCATTCACAGTTCTCTTTTTCGGATTTTATTTGCTAATTATCTAGCAGTGCTAAGAGAAATTCTTCTGGCCTCTCTACATAGGCATTGTTTATTCCTTCTTAGGTACAAAATGGTGCTCTGTGGGATGAAGTAAATGAATCGTGGAGGGCTGGAGAAAAATGAACTTGCCCTTACACATCCTGTCCATGATTTTTAAAATTTCTCCCAGATGATTGAGCTAAGATCCAACCCCATTTATTGCCTTCAATATTTCAGCCAAAATAAGACAGACTGCAAAAAAAATGCTAGTGATTTTTTTTATTCTTTTAGTTCTGAATGTTATACTGTCTCAACACTAGTTAGGAAGATAAACATTTCAGCTTAATTTTTCTCACTTATGAGCCATTTCTTTTCCCCCCTTCTAACCTCCTTCAGAATTCAGTCATCAACCAGGACCCAATCATTAGCCACTAACTAACTTTTCATTTACTGCATTCATTAATATCTGCTGCATGTACACCACACACCTTTAAAGTACCCACTGCCATTTATCCTCCTAGAAATGCATCATTACCTAAAGGAATAAACCTTTTAACCTGTATCAGCAACCAAAGAGCTCAAGTAAATGATGAAGTAAATGAGTCCAAATTATAGTACACTCAGATCAAAATTCATGGACCCCTTTGCCCTCGGCTTATAAATTTATCTTTGGAAGCAATGGCCTGTTTGCAAATTGTGTAAGAGACAAATTTTTCTAAACCCCTCTCCCTTTCACTCAAGTTTGATTGGGCCAAGATGAAGAACACAAAATACCTCTTTGTAAGTGAACAAAGGTACATACCCACCACAGTGTTGTCTATAATAGCAAAAAAATTGTACCTGACCTAAGAGTCCTCCAGTAGGGGATTGGGTAAATAAAGTATGGTATATCCATAGACTAAAATGCTATGCAGCCATTACAATGGAGATGAGTTTATTCTTGTAAAAGTGCAAAGAGCTGCAAGGAAATGATGAAGGTCAAGTTCAGTATAGTGGTTACTTTGGCCTGGAGGGAGGGGTATGCAATTAGGGAGAGATACATAGGTAGACTTCAACCAACTTTTTTTTTAATGCAACTATTTTATTATTTTTTAATTTTTATTTTTATTGAAGTATAGTTGACTTTCAATGTTTCAGGTGTATAGTAAAGTGATTTGGTTATACGTGTGTGTGTGTATATATTATATATATATATATTATATATATACGTAACCTTTGTCAGATTCTTTTTCATTATAGGTTATTACAAGATATTGAGTCTAGTTCCCTGTGCTATACCATAGATCCTTGTTATTTATCTCTTTCATATATAGTATTATATATAGCAGAACTAACTTCATGATATTTTATTTCTTAAGTTTTATGGCAGGTACACAGGTATTCTTACATAATTTTTATATCTCACTGTGCCTCTAAATTATTTACTACTTTAAAAAATTCTTTGAGCAATTGACTAGGAAAGTCCTACTGAAATAAAGTCATTTAGAATATTTCATTATGGTGCTTAGATATTGTTTCATGTGTCAGCTGAGAATAATGTGACATGAAATGAACATAAATGTCAATGGATGATATTTCAATGTTAGAAGGTCTTGATTATTAGGGGTAAAGTTACTGGCATGGACATCAAAGGCAGGCTAAGTGGCAAAAAACAAACAAGCAAACAAACCATGGATCATTAGAATAGCCTCCTAACCAATCTCCTTGCTTCCACTCTGGCCCCCCTCGTAGTCTACTCTCCATACAGTAGCTGGAGTAATGCTTTCAAATTTTAAATCGCATCTTATTACACCCCTCCTCAAAATCCTCCAATAGTTTCCTATCACGTGTAGAACAAATCCAAACTTTTTACCATGACCTACAGGGCCCTACGAGATCTAACCTCTGATTATCTTTCTAATTTCTTTTCCTCTCATTCTCCCTTTTGTTCATTTGGCTTCAGCCATATTGGGGGTTTTTTTTCTGTTCTTTATGCAAACCAAGTATATTCCATCTCAGTGAATCGTTTCAGTGACTCAGTGACGGTCTCAGTGAGGCTCTGATTGCCATAAACACAATGCTTAATTTCCATGGTGATAGTTCTGGGAGTTCAAATAATTCTGGAATTATTTGAGTAGGTCCAAGCAAGCCTCAAGAAAGATGCAGCACAGCTGGCCAAAGTCCAAAGGAGAGCAGCTAAATAAACAATTTAAAAAGCTGAGGTAGGGGCCAGAAAACCCCATAAAAGGAGACTTGAAAACATGGCATACGTTCATAGTTTCCACCATGCTATCTCACGTCTGGTCAAAGATTGCTCTAGACTTTTCTCTAGGGTTTTCATTCCTAAGGATCTAGCTCCCAACTCAACTGTAAGTCATGGGGTCATTGAAACCACACTTCCTTTATATTCTCCAAAAGGCCTAACATACAGCTGGAAGTATTCAGCACATGTTCTAAACACCACCTGAATTGCGATGAAATTTAATGGAATTAAATTTAAAAAGGTAAAGATGAGGGAAACTTGGCTTAGTAGAAAGAACTAACAGTTTTGGTTTGGCCTCAACATGAGCTGAGGGAGGGACTCTCTTATAGTCTTCACACACCCAGGAGAGCGCTTTGTATACAGCAGGCACTCGATAAGTATTTGTTGGAAGGATGGATGAAAGGCTACATATGTGAATGGAAACTCAGGCAGTGTTAATAGAAAATAATGCTCCAATGATAGGAAGCAGTTTTTCTTTTCATTCTGTCCTTGTCATATATCAGGGGTGCCATGTTTATTTCTAGATACCCTTATTTAAGAGAGACCCCACTAACTAGAATCCCATGGAAGAAAGACCAAAACTGTGAGCATTCTGAGAATAGAATTAGACATCATTGGACTTTAACCTGAGGAAGCAAAGAAGAGGGGGCGTAGCAACAGCCCTGCAGTATCTGAAGGCCCATCACGTGGAAGAAGGCACAGAATTGCTTTGCATAGCTCTAGCAGATAGCAGTCAAGGATGGGCGTTAGGAACAAATTTCTGCTAAGACTAAGGAAGTACTTTCTACAACAGTTAATGCCCCGTGCTGGAGTGGGCTAACTAAAAGGGTTATACACTCCAATCCAACGGCCTTTCTTTTTTTCAGGTAGGTAAAGGGTAATGACATAGCAGGGTACTGTTGGGGTGATTTCTGAATTGAGAGGAAGACTGAACTAAGAAAGTGATTATTAAACTAAATTGCAATCCATGAACTCGATTTAGTGGGTCCTGCCCAGCATTTTTCTAAGTGAATTCGAATAGAATAGAAAATATCAGAGAGCATTGCACATAGCAAAGATGAGTGCGGTTTTGAGAACCCTATTTTGGAAACATGTTTACAGATGTATGAATATATTTACTGGGTGGCAGTGTAACATGCTTTCCTTGCTGCGGATGGCAATCCAAAATGTTTGAAAACCATGGCAAGGACGCCTCTTCCGGTTTTACTCTCCAGTAGCTCTAAGAATTCTTATCTCTGTTGCAGAGATCCAAAATTGCTGTCTATGAAAAAATGTGGTCTTACATGAAATCAGCAGAGCCATCCGTGTTTACCAAAACGACAGCAGATGGAGTGGCCCGAGTGCGCAAGTCCAAGGGAAAGTTCGCCTTCCTGCTGGAGTCAACCATGAATGAGTACATTGAGCAGAGAAAACCGTGCGATACGATGAAAGTTGGTGGAAATCTGGATTCCAAAGGCTATGGTGTGGCAACCCCTAAAGGCTCAGCATTAAGGTGGGTGGAATAATATAACAATATCTGTGTTGTTATAGTATTCCACCTACCCTGATGCATTTTGTTGTCATTTTCTTTCCTGTGGATTTTGAGGTAACTTTAAAAGTTTAAAATCTACAATATTCCATGGAGTTAAATAAGACGGTAAATTATGGTTTCATCTATTTAATGCATCCATTTTTCTTTTAATGTTCTCTCTCTGTGTTGTCCTCTCTGACTGTTTGTTGCTGTTTTAATTTTACAGTTCAACGGCTTTTTCAATTTAAATGGTAAAAGCCAAGTTACGGTGCCATATGTGACGAATGTTAATTGCATGGATGTGGTGTTCTTGTTACTTTTTTTCTCAAAGACAATTTCCCCATCCCGCACACTTCAGTTTTGAGCAAATGTTATCCTCCATGCCACCTTCCAATATTTAACCCTGTATTTGCTGTACAGACATTTTTATAGCTCCACGTTCTGTGAAATTTAGCCAATTTGTCCTCTTGTGCTCCTTTTTATACGTTAACGATTTCCTAAGCATTTGTGCATTTTCTTACAAGTTATGTTTTATCGTTTCAAGAAATGCTGTTAACCTGGCAGTATTAAAACTGAATGAGCAAGGCCTCTTGGACAAATTGAAAAACAAATGGTGGTACGACAAAGGAGAGTGCGGCAGCGGGGGCGGTGACTCCAAGGTCAGCCTCAATGTCACCACAACCGGGTACCCTTAGTGACGAGTAATCGGCAAGACTGTTATCTTATTATTGAGGAGAGAGCACAAGACTCACACATAAAGTGGAATGACCAGGTTATTCCCCTGCCTGGCAGCTTGGGGAACTAGAAAGACTTCAGGGCACTGCCCACATTTTTGATCTAACTTGGGTCCCTTCTTAAACTCCCAGACAGAGGCTCCCCGTCCACACCCCTCCCTTCCCCTCACACACCAGACTGCTTGCCTTATGAAGGCCATGGTTTGGGTTTCAATGCCCAAGGCTTTCAAGAGCCTGAGGCTTTCCTTAAGGACAGTCCCCACCTGCCTCAAATAAGTGGTGTGAGAAATTAAATCTGAAAAGTCAGGTACAGTCTTTTTTTTTTTTCCCTAAGGCATGATGGTCGCTCACAGTGGTTGGCTGGCTGATTAGAGTTGGCTTCTTCAGTTACGTGTATGAGTGATGAGATGTGGTTCTCTATATGTGATGGCCTATTTAAGCTGGCCCCACTTAACTTGAAAGCCAAAGAACAAGTTCGGTTTCAAGTTAAATGGGGTCTTTCTTCAATAGGCTACCACATATATAGACTTTGCAAAGAAATTTTGTATATTTAAACAAGCGCGTCGCCTAACTGATACTCTATGTGTATGAATCCCTGATTTGGCTTCTCCTTAGCCATGTTCTCGGTTCAGGTAGGTCTAATCGTTATCCAGGCTGCCGTCGTGAGAAAACCCATCTTTCTGGGCCTTCCTTTGGCTCCTTAATGCTCTTTGGGGCTAGAAAGAATGAATAGCTTTCATCCAAGCAACAAGAAAGAGGGGCAAGCTCAGAAGCCACAATACTAAGTGATGGAAAGACAGACACGCTGGGTAAGTACAGGAGAGGACCTGAAAACAGAATCCTCCGTGGCCCAAAGGGCATGAGAATTATACAGAAGCATGTAAGATCGGCTCTTGTACGACCAAGATACCATGGGCATCTTAAGGTGAAGAACAGTGTTTCCCAATCACAGACCAACAGACAGGCAAGCCAAAATTTTTCTCCTTCAGAGACGATGATTACACCTCTGCTCCTCTCTTTCTCTCTCCATTCCTCAGGACCCTGACGGAAAAGTTAATTTGCCAGTCTGCAGTATAATATGGGTTTGGAAACACTGATACAGAGCACTTTCAAAGAAATAAAGCTAAAAACAACTTTCTTCAGCACATAATTTTACCAAGCATTGGCAAAGTCTTTTTTTGTAAAACCTTGATTAACCATAACTCACCTAACCAGTACCCCAACTAACTGAATTACCCCCTCTCAGTCCTCCACATTGATGAGAAACCAGCAATAGTACCAAAAAAGAAGACTGCAAGGAATTGATTTTTTTCAATCACTTGCCAAGAGACGACCTACGGTTAGGTCATATTCAGCTCTGTCTCCTCTATCTTCTCTCCATCTGGATTGACCCTCAAACATTAAAGGCTGCTTGCCCAAGGCAGGAAAGTGGATACAAGCATTCTGAGGGGGAAAAAGGGGGGAGATTATTAGCCAAGAATGAAACAAAATGAGTATTCTTATTGAAAATTCCATTCATCCCTTATGGATTCCAATTAATCAAGGTTTTACTATGTGTCAAAAAGCAGTAACTTCCTTTCCCACCAGTGTGAACTGATGGCATTGACAGTTTAGCCAAGTTTTTGGCTCATTTGAGTTTTGCAGTGGCTCACCTGATGCCTAGAGTATATAGCGCCTTCTTCCTGGTCTTTTTCTCATGTTATTATAGGCCACGGAGAACCTAATTATATCATTCAAGTGAGCTTCAGAGTGAAAATTGAGCTGGATTGGATACATTGCTGTCACGAATTCATCATTCATACCCAGCATGGTTAAAAAGGAGCCGTGGACTGTATCAAGATGACTCTAAAACATCCACACGATGCCAAGTGCCCAGAAGTTTGCAAATAACCAGATGTTTGATGTGACATAAACAAACCAAAAAAAAAAAAAAACCTTCAGTACTTGGCTGAATTTTTACTTTTCACCCAGATATTTCCTCAGCTGATACTGCTACAAAGTTATCAAGTAACTTTCTTGCCAGCCCACGATTTCCAGATTATCTGATTTTTGATATGCAAATAGAAAACTATTTCAGTAGATCCTAAATGTTTCCAACTTCTTTGACCATAGTGCTACCACCAGGCATCTTTCAAATCACTTTTTTTGGTCATTCCTCCAGCCAACCTTTTGAAATAAGTCGATCCCTTTCTCAACTCTGGATAATAGTATGATCAGTGCTGCAAATCCAACGATTGCTCATTCCATTCTGGATTACCAAGGAGCCTGCCTTTATCCTCTTCCTTCTTGCTACCTGCTGTTTTCTGAGAGTGAGCAAGAGAAGGGCGAGAGATGAACTTGAATCTATTTTACCACTATTTAGTGGTGATGCCAAAAATAAATAAATGGAGAAGAAGGTAGAAAAGGCAGTGAAACCTCATTGATTTGGAGCCCTCTAATTTATAATCTGTGATAAACTGGACAGGGACCAGTCTACAGTCTGACTTTATCAGGGATGAGGCCAAGAGAGGTTTGTTAAGCAAATGAAAAGTTTAGACTAGATTGTCACTTGAAGTTTTCCTTAAGAGAACAAACCTTTTTCAAATGTTGGAAGCATTTTTTTAGATATAATCATATTCATTGCAAATTTATCTGCTAAAGTAGTTCTCAAGAGGACCTCCACTAAGGCAATATTTTATAGTGAGCTTGAATTACAAAATAGACTTAAAGTAATGAAACTGTCATCCTTCAAGCCTATTTTGTAATTCAGGACTTTCTCATTCAGATAATCCTTTCCCTCTGTTAGTCCAAATCAGTGAGTTTTAACTGTATTAGTAAAATGGCTTGAGAATTACATCTCTTTATTGTATTCCATTCCCAGTTAACATGACAATTGACGAATATACTATCATTTCATAAAGGACATGAGACCCAGAGATGGTGGTGACTTTGAGAAGGTCACACAGCTAATGCTGTCACAAATCTCTGCTGATTTTCAGGGTCACCTCTTGTGATAATATTGCAGACAGCGATTTATCACATCTACCCAGCCAATGAACAATGTGAATCTGATTGCATGTGATATATTTACATAAAAATCAGGTTCATTCTCAACTACCTTGGTTACAAGGCAAATAGCATATTTAAGCCATTCTAGCCCTCAGTACTGATTACTAAAAATGACAATAATCACAAAACCTGACATTTATGAGTGCTTTTAGTTTTTCAAAAACACTTCTACACCTATTATCTCTGCAACCAGGAGAGGGAGAAAAACATATATTACTTATCTCTCTGTCTCTCCCCTGCAAACTTTAAATGATGATAAATGGGCAATTATGTTAAATTGTTGACTTTTCCACCCTGACATGAGACATTACACATTCTAAGCCTATTCTCAAAAAGTTACTATTCTATGGAAGGAATCAGCAATGATCAGGCTGTTGTAAATGTGAACATGCTGAAACTAATAGATTTTTTAAATTTTCTTAATACAAGGAATTAAGATCAGTCACCAAGGTAGCCCCTGAACCAGATCTACAGGCTAGAACTAAAATATTGCTTGGTTTTTACCAATTTCCTAAACCTGGGCTAATAGGGCCTAAACAAATCAGACTGGATCCTTCCTTGACGGACTATAAATGCATAGGCAAGGATCATGGAAATTAGAGCTGTGGTTTGGGAATTTTTAACCTGCAAATCACCCTTTTGCGTTAGTGCTTTATTACACTGTGTGTGCAAATGCAGTAATTACGAGCCAGTAGGTTGTTTCAGCGATAAACCCAGATCGCCAGGGGTTTGTGACACAGCCAGTGAAAGTCTGCCGCTGTAAATCACAGCAGAATGGGGATTTTGCTGCTGAATTACCACATCAGCCTACCTCCACAGCTGCTTGTCACCTCAAACTTTCAAATTCTTCCAATCCCCCTACCCCACTTCATTCTCTTAATCTTGGGAAAAGGGCACCAGCTGAGCTCCCCCAGGTCCATTTATCTTACTAGAGGGGGTCTGGTCAGCGAAACAATCTATTTGTGACTGGGGTGACAAGGCACTATAAACCCTGCCCCAGCTCACCCTAGAATCATCCCCATTTTAGTTCCATACAAGGATTTAAATAGACTTCCAGTGCACATCTCTTCCAAGCAGAAAAATCGGCATATCTTGTGTGCTTTGGGGAACACTGGAACAGAATGTTTAAATGAGACCATTCTGAACCTCTTGACTGCTATGAGAGTTGTACAATAGGCACCTTAACTTGTAAGGCATATAGGGAAATAAGGGATGAGGATGGGATATGCACTTAAACTCCCGTCACTTAATAAATAGTTCAATGACCATTATGATTTATAGAATATCAATACAGAAATAGTTTTATCATCTTCATAAATATATAGGGATAGAATAAACTCACCAATGTGATGCTAGAAAAGAACTTAAGGAACTTGTTTTAATAAATTCCAAAAATGGCTTACAATTTAAATTAGGTGTGTTTCCTTCCACATGGGTGCTTTTAAAGTGCCACAAAAGAATTTGTTCTCTTAAGAAATTCAAACATGTTCCTCCTCCCTATCACTAGCAATCTTTGTTTTTTATCCCATGCATTTGCTTAGCAAGTCTTCTATTCAAATATAGTAAAAAGTTCTACTTTAGGAAAGCCCATTTCCAAATGCCCTCGGCTTCTATTTTGTGGTACATAGATGAATGAGATGGTACTGTGTTTCCTATATGTATAAATGAGATCCTCAGTTTTGTGTGTATTTCTTCTTCCATGTATGTCTACAATCCTCCTCTCCTCTGCCACCGTCTCTTAACCACTTCTCTTCCACACCCAGAACTCTTTGACATTCTTGGGCCTTGGGTAACGGATGTGAATCTGCATCTGCCTTTTACTGCAACAAGATGGACCTTTTATTGGCAGGAGCCATCCCTAAAGGTAGACATTTTGGATACCCAGGGCTAAGCTGGATCCCAATGACTCTGTTGACACTGTTATGTGTGTAGTCAAGAATCATTACAGATCGGTGGCACTTCCTGGGTCTTAGAAGAAGTTCCTGTGAATCACCAAGACTGGTTTGGGATCAAGAAGTAGGGTGAGTATATTATGCTCTTCGTTGGTTTGCATGTCTCTGTGCTGGTGCTGCCTCCTGGAAGTATGAAGACACTGACAGTTTTCTTTCCTGGTAGTGACTAAATTTGCTCCTTGAACTTACTCAGGTCTTCCTCCCAAGAGCAAACCCTCACTCTCTCAAGTGGCTGCTTCAAACAAGGGACCTTTTTGCCTTAAGAACTGAACCAGTCCAGTGACTACCAAAACCATCGATTTTACCAGATGGTGTTAAAGAATAAATTCTACCACCGGAAAAAATTGTAATCCAGAAAGAAAATATTTTTTAAAAATTAGTCCATTTTAGTGATTCTTTTTTGAAATTGACTGTGTGGCCTTAACATGGTTTCTATGATTAGGATGTGATTATTTGCCTTTGGTGTTATCCTGATAACTTGAATGTGTTTCTTATTGACAAATAATAACCAAATGTCCAACACCAGAGCTACAGAAAGAGCAGCAGGACTGAAAAGCCTGAAGGTAAGAATGCTGTTATACAATTGCCAAGAAGAAAGACACCGCCGCGGTGGCAGAGTGAAATGGTGCATTTCTATGCCCTTTCTGCCCCTCTAAGACCAAATCATTTGGTTTCCTTTCATTTGGAGAGAAGATTATAGAACTACACCCTCTGAAAGGTAGGACAGCCATCGAAAAGAAACACGAAAGATTTGAAGCGATTAAAATACATTGGATGAGGGTGGGAATTGAGGTTGGTGGAACAGGGTGGGGGCAGATTTCTTTTATGGAGAACAATTGAAATCCATTCTCTTTTGACTTTCTAGAGAGCGGTATAGCATTTGGCCCTTGGCACAGGAGGCAAACTCCATTGGTCAGAGGTGGCAAAAGTGTGGTCCAAGTATTAGATCCACCATAAAGCTTCATCTCATCTGGCCTTGAAGCAAATATTTCTCAAAATACAGACCTAAGACAATAGCATACATTACATTAAAAAAAAGATATAGATAAAATGAGAGAGAGAGACTGGCTCTGCTAGTGTGTCCTGTCTGGCATCACTGCTGGAAATGCCAAGAAGTGGATGCTAGAACGCAAGCTGGGAGAGGGTGGTATGTGCCCCGGCAGGGCAACAAATAGTCAGCTTCACATCTGATACATAGACATCATTCATTGCACTCTATTGGAGCGTAAGCTGAGACTAATTATTATTCTATTGATCATGGTCAAGGGAGGGATATTGGGGAACAAAAGAGGATGCTGGCACTGATCAGATTGAATAGTTTGCTTAGAATCAGGGGAAGGAACTAGATGTCTTCAGAAACACTTGTCATGTGAGTTTTTGGTAAAGACCAGTTTCTGTCTTCTCAGTCTATGCCTCTCTTTCTCAGTGCCATTGGATGAACTAAAGAAAATACCCTTATATGTAATAAAACCCAACCAAGTGTGACAGTTGGAATTTTTAATGGATCTTAAGACAGAGTTTTCAAGTCAATCATATCAATTAAGTACTTGATAAAGTATCTGTGGCCACATTTTAAACAAAACTGGCTTCTCCATATTCCTCTATTAGAGGCACTGGCACTGTTCCCAGAGCTCAGTGCAGATGCCTGGGTGTTTTATATAACTGGACAATTCAATGACCATTTGGGCTATGTATTTTTCAGGCCGTGCTGAATGGATAGCATTTCTTTTTTCTTGCTTGACTAGAGAGAAGTGGGAGCATACTTGAGCACAGCCAGGTAAACCCCTGCAAAGGAACTGTGCTGGAATTGAGGAGGACTATAGAAGTGCTCGGCCAAAATAGAAAATGTGATCCTGACCAGCTACTATTTTAGACAAGCAGGGGCAGGTGTGGAATAATTCAACCTCCTTGCATAAGATGTGGGCCAGATAAGACTGGCAAACATATGGTGTGTATACCATCGTATGTATACCTCATAATTTCACTGACATATGAAAAATTAAACCCGTTATCTTTTTAACTTAAAAAAAAAAATGGCTTTTCCAGAAACTTAGCATCTTCCCTGAGCTTCTTCTCTCTGTCAGGAACAAATTGAATTAGAAGTCTTCCCAGCCAAATTAGGTTATGTGAGATAGTCCACAACCAATAATTGGTTATGATTCCTGTTCTAGAGGGAGAGGCTGGACAAAGGCCCAGTTTGGCAGAAATCCATCAGTGAAATTCACAACTTATGGAATCAAGAGGGTCTATCACTTTGAATTTGAGACGTTATCATTTGGAAATGCCCTGGCTTTATCCACATATCGCCACATGACTTTTGGGGCTACTTCTCTAGTATAGATGCTCATCAATAGGTTTCAATCACTAGCACTATTGGGCCCTTAGTAAAATGATTCACAGCTTCCAACTTCTAATGTTGCATGTATGCATTATTGAATTTGCTCTTTGCACTTATATTAAATTATGATCTCATTAGCAAGGAGTTAAATAGGTTTGAGCTACATCTGTGAACTACATAGATATAAATACTGTCTCAGGGGGAGCTCCTAGCAGCTAAGTACTGCATAACTCTGCAAATCATTGGAGCTGCGTCTCTGGAATGAGGGTCACTTGGGCAGCCAGAGTCCAGTAATGCTGGCTGTCATATGTGCATGCTCCCAGGTTGTGAAGAAAGCTCAGGCTGATCCAAGGGTACAAGGATTAAAAAAAAAAAAAAAACTTAAACGCTAATTCTCCTAGAATCCTGCAGCCAGAAACCCCTATGAAAAAAATAGAGCTTCTTTAAAGGGGCTCCAGAAAATAGAGTAGTGTAAGACATATTTTGAACGGCCATGGCCTCTAACAGCTACTCTGTGGAGAGGTCAATCCCTTCACTACACATACCCCAAGGTAACTTATGGAAAAGAATATAAAGGACCACAGAGTAAATCCTTTCATTCAACAAAGAACCTTCTCTTGCTTGGCCATCAATTGGCTTCAACTTAATAAACCAAGTCCTACCTGGGCAGAGATGTCTGTAACTGCCTTCCCGTCCATGCCTGTGATTTCCTGAGTGATGCTGGGAGTTCTCCAGAAAAGTCTAGGGAAGCAAGTGAACAACTGGAAAAGGTGACTTGTGACCATGAAAACCTGAAATATCTTCAGTAGAAAAGCCAGTGAAAGAAAGGATATCTTCCTCCACTCGGTCAAAGATATTTTTAGAAATTGTTCCAAAAAATCAGATGCAGTAATTTGCAGTGACCTTTGGATGAGGCGTAGGGTGAGGGGAGGGCTTCCAGCTCAGGTTGTGATAAGTTGTTGTCTTCATCATTCAGATACTGTGTTGTTAGAGCAGATTTTAATTAACTATGCAAATACACCATCCTTGCTCATATATTTCTTTTACTTCCCTGTGATCTCCTTGTCTTTCTCCATGACCTACGTATTTGCACATAGATCTATCCCTCCTAAGGGCACCATTGAAGATCTTCTGGCATCATTAATTAAATAGACACTTGCTCTTTAGTTGTCCCTGCTTAGAAAGGAGAAGTGAAGTCATTTAGAGCAGGATATATGCCACAGTCTCTCAGATAGATAAATCGTACTACACCCTGGATTCCTGTATTTTTCAGGCCCAGATCCATATCCATAGTACAAATTTTCATGTCAATCCTTCCAGAATCACCATATGGAAGAATCAACTTGGTCATTCATTCACAAGGCCATTTTTCCTTCTCTTCCACTATGGGAAAACTCAGCACCTTCACAGCATGCTCTCCACATTTCTTTCTTCATAAGAAAGAGTCCAACATGGCTCCAAACTACCTATTTTAGATATTTCCTGGAATCAGAACTGAAAAATAAGTTGGACAGTTCTTTCGAAATGTATCAAAATTTTTTGTTACTTTGTTTTTTTTTAAATCAGCAGTTTCTACTTTCATGGGGAAAAATAGTCTTCTTATCCTAAAACTGTCTCCATATGTCACATTGGCCATCACGAAGATAACAGAACTTTGTAATGGCTGGTTCGTACCTCTAAGGAACCAGCTGGGAACCTCGACAACCGCCCTCTGCGGCTGGATGCCATGGCTTAATGAGCACAGTGCTTTTTCGCTGAGTTGTTGCCAGGTGTGGATGGCAACGATAAGCAGAAATTTGTATTGGCCAGTTGTGTTTTCTTCAAAAATAGAACTCGTTTTCAAAGCATTATGAATTACATTATTACCTCAATTTAAAAAAAAACAGATGCAACTCCATGACTGTTCCCCACACCCGGGAATCGTCATCCTGCCATAGATGAGCACTGTACTGTTAACTGTCTAGTTAACTGTCTAGTTCACACTTGTTCTTGCCCTCTCCATCCGGTCAACATTCCATACACATATTTCTGACATAGGTGCAGTTTACAGCCATTACGTGGGGAAGTTTACACTCTCCTCGCTTCCCCCAAACATTTTTTAAACAAAATGGGACAAAGCACTGGAGTTTGTAAATAGTTACTTTGCTTCCTTCCCCATTTCTCAGGAAGCTTTGTATTTTAACAAGGAGTGTTGCCCAAACTTAAAGGTGTGAAATCCTCATGACAGAATTTCAGCTACTAGCGAGGAAAATGTTTGCGGACGGGGGATGTTCCCAGGCCTCCTGAAATGACATCACAAACTTCTGCTGTTCTCTCCCTAAGCTTGCCGACCCTTGTATTTGTCTTAAGAGGGCTCTACTCAGCAGAGCATTCATAGCAAGCCCTTCAGAAGGAAGAATGCCTGACTAATTTCCATGATAGGAATCTGACCTACTTTGTTTAATTCTTTCTGTTCTCTATTGAAGTGAGTACAATAAATATTTCTGACTGATAATTCTCTTAGGTACCAGTTAAGGGCCTGCAGTAATTGCTCTGAAACATTCCCCTGGAGACATATTACTGCCCCACAGTGAAAGGCCCCAGCTGCTAGATATGTCCTTACTAGGCTGATAGTTATTTTGAGTATGGTGGTCCCTAAAGGAAAAATTCTTTATGGACATCCAAGCCCTAAGAACAAAAACAATGAGGGCTGCTACCTTTTTGTGTGTTCCATTGGAGAAGGCACAGTGCAGCCTTGGACATATATTAATTTGCTTTCTGGCCTGGCCCATAATTTGCTGTGCAGCCTTGAGCAGATTACTTAACTTATCGGTGCCTCAATTTCTTTCCTTATTGTGACCATAAATCTACCTTCTTAGACTGATTAAACTTGACCGATAATAATAGTCATTGTAATTATTATGTATGAAGTACTGGGCTGAAAAACAAAATGCTGAAAGAGAGTTTTCTATTCAAGTATTTATTGAGAGACTTGTTCTAATTGAGGATACAAATACATAAGCCATGGTCCCTGCTCTTGAAAACCACAGTTTAGTGGGAGACCTAAGACATGGACACAAATAATAAGGCAAGGTAGAAGATGAAGGAGGGGAGAGAAAATATTGGAGTGAGGAACAAAAATGGCTTCCTGAAGGAAGTGACATTTACAGTGACCAAATGCCCACATAAATCCACTTCCTTTAAAATACCAAATTGTGTGTGTGTGTGTGTGTGTGTGTGTGTGTGTGTGTGTGTGTGTGTGTGTTTGTATTGGGGGACGTCTCTCAATACATTTGGCTGATTTGGATTGGGTTTGGCAATACATCCAGTAAGGTACAGTAAGAGAGAAAATTATGTGGACAAAAGCAGTTTTTCTCTGCCATCTTGGGAATTTATTCCACCCCACAGCAACAAACAATTCTAGGAGATTTGGCCTTTAAAGCACTTTCTTTTCTTGGCAGCTATCCTAACCTGGTTCAGCAATATTATCTGTGATTTCTGATTACAGCTTTTATGCTCCTTGGATGTGCTGCTGCTTGAAATGTTTGTTTTTCTCCTTCATTTTTATTTAGAAGTTCCCAAATGCACATTGGTTCCCTGCCAGATTTCATAGGCCCTGTGATTTTTTTTCCAATCAAAGACTAACCTTCTAAGGGTATATCATTTGTGAGATTTCTCCAAAGTCCTGGGGCATCAGATGAGGTCTGGATGCTCTAAGGCAGGGTTTCTCAGCCTCAGCACTGTTGACATCTGGGGCTTTGTGGTGGGTGTGCATAGTAGGGTGTTTAACAGCATCCCTGGCCTCTACCTACTAGATGCCTGTAGCATTCCTCCCCCACCCCAGTTGTGACAATGAAAAATGACTCTAGACATTGCCCAATGTCCCCTGGAGGACAAAATGACTCCTGATTGAGAACGATTGCTCTAAGGTAACCTCCACGGTAACTGTGGAAGCCATGGGAATGGAGAGCTGTTACCAACCATTCTGTGGAAGCCACTCAATAGCCACTTGTCAAAATAGGACACTAAATTGTTGACACACTCAGCCTGGGTTTTGGCAAGAGTGGAGGGTGGCAGCCCAGACTGGGCCCCAGCAGCAGAAAAGCCTTCCGTCCTCTAAAGCCAGTGCTTCTCAAACGTTTTTTGTCCCAGGACCCCTTTACACACTTAAAAATTACAATGAATCCCCAAAAGATTTTGTTCATGTGTGCTGTGTCTATCAATATTTACCATATCAGAAATGAAAACTGAAGACTTTTCAAAGAATATATTAATTCATTTTAAAATAATAAACCCAATGTATATTCACATAAATAACATACTTTTTATGAAAAATAACTATTCTTTAAAAAAAACTAGTGAGGAATGGCATTGTCCTATGTTTTGCAGATATCCTTAATATCTGGCTTAATATAGGAGAATAGGATTCTCATTGCTGCTTCTTCATACAGCGTGTTGTGATATTATACATCACGTAGCCTCCAGGAAACTCCACTGTACATCATGAGGGAATGAGTGAGAAAGGCAAGAAATGCCTTAGTATTATTACAAAAATAGTTCTGACCTCGCAGACCCTCTGATGAAAAGGTTTCAGGGATCCTTCAGGGGTCCTTGGACCACTGGCTTTGAGAACCATTGCTCTAAACTAACATGTGACACTTTTATCAACCTAGCTCACTTAAGGGTTGACACATTTTTTTTTAATCCAGGATCTCTAGGGAGAGACCTCTATTTGGACATTAGCATGAGTGTCTTTAATCAGACTGCTCTGTTCCTAAGATCTAGTAAGAGCAGCTGTACTGAAGAAATTGAATGAAATAATTTGAAGAATACAGTAGCTTGAGGGAGGTCAGGGCCTAGTAAGGGCGGAGTCACAGAGCAGTGTGAGGACACTGGGCCCTTTGCAATAAGAAAAGAGGAAGCACAGAAAGGAAGAAAACTGCTTTATCCTTTTTCCTGTGGTCCTGATGGAATCAGTGAGCCATATGCCATTGGAAAGCATCTCCCCTGCCACCCGAGCCAATTGCCATAATCCTGAGCCTGGGTGTCAGTGCCTAGCCTCAGGCTCAGCACTGGGGAAGACCTGGTGGTGATACAGCTGAAAATAATAGGGGGAAAGGAGAGGGGAGGAGGCCAGGCCGTGGGGTTAGGGGAGAAGGCAGTTCCAACACTGATCTCAGGGCCATAGATGACCTGTCTGTCCTTTAAAAGTCTAAGACTTAACTTTCACTGCCAATAATATCCTAAAGAGGCTCAAATTTTTATTTGAGTATTTTTTGTTGCTTTGCGTTCCAAGCAACCCTGGCTAGCATTTAAGAAGCCTAAGCTTCTGAGCACTGATTGGAGGAACTTGTTTAAAATATAAAAGGACCTCAATTTCCTGGTCAGATACAAAATGCAAATAGATATTCTGGCTGCCAAGCCCTGAATGAACCAAGAAAGTGTCACCTCCCTGACACTCAAGGTTTATACTTTTTCAAATCCCAAGTCCTCTGAAATTGCCTATTTTTTTTTAATGATGATACATTTCTCAGAATATCTCAAGATGAGATGGTCCCTCTGCTCTCAATAGCAAAGGAGGGAAGAATGGAAATAGGCTTGGGGGACTTGGTCTGATAAAGGCCAGATCTCTGACTATGGGAAATATTGCCAATGACTGGATATGTTGGTAGGTCCAAGTTACCCAAATAAGCTAAGGAATTCTATGGAATGTTCATAGTAACATAAATGTATCTATTTTCCTCCTTGTAAATTGGTGGCATTCAGAAAAACACGCACTAGTATTGGCAATATTGTTCACATGAATCTGAACACACTGTAGTTCATCGCCTCATAACAGAAATATGCCACCCTCTATATATAATGCATTTTAAATCTAAAGTTATTAAAGATACTTCATTAAGATTCATTAGCTCTAGAAAGAAGACAGAGTAAAGGCCTTTATTCCCATTTTACAGCTAAAGGAATTTCTAAGAGAGAAAATCGTTATCCTAGGACTAGTGGGGTTTCCTGCGTTGGCTCCGAGTGCAGTTCTTATACTCTAGGGGGTGGAGGATGAGGGAGCAGTGGCCTGGCCTCCTGGGGGTGTGTTAGTCTCTCAGCTGAGGAGGTCTCATCTTACTAGAACAGCGTATCTAAACTTCCTCTGCAGCACTACCCACAATGGCAGAGTCAATTTCCCATTTTAGGCCATGCCATATTAATAATCCGTTTTTAAACAATCTGCTTCACCTTCTGGTGATCTGAGTTGCCTGCAGATGTATGACCACTTCAGAGAGACAGCTGATCAGTAACTCAAAAACAATCCATAGACCAGTTCTCCCATTGCTGAAAGTACTCTTATCCCAAACTCAGAGGTCCACATTATACCTTTCATACTAAGACCAGTATGTGCATAAGAATTCAGTTTGTGGAGTGCAGCCATGTATGTAGTACAGTTCTTTAGAGATCATGTCCAGCTGGGTGACAGAGTCGTGTAATGAAGGACAACTAATCAGAAGGCATGTTATTCATGTAGAATCTATTTTCTACTCTGTTCAGATGCATCCTTTTGCCTCCACGTGTGGAAACGCTTCCCTTTCTGGCCCCGTTCCCTTTCTCACGCCTCCATAAAACTTGCTTTCTGTCTGGAAGTACAACAAGACACCCGGTTAGATCAAACCTAACGCACCTCCGCCACAAAGCTACTGCAAGCTGCCGCTGACGATTGTCACTTGAGGGGAGACCCTCCTCACCACACACAGCCTATCTGAGGAGTGCCTTTTTTCTATCCTCATTATTTAACAGTGTGTGCCGATTACTCAAAGCGATATGGGCAGGCCCTGGTAAATATAGCGTTGCTGTAGTGTTAACTTTTTATAAGGTAATGCTCAGGTTGCCTGCAGTGTCTAAAATTACTCTGTGGCCAGGGCCCCCTGCTTTATCGCTTTCTATAGTTTTAAAGTAGTTTGAAGCTTGAATAACATAAAATAACATAATATAATGTTATTTATGTTATTTCCCACGTGAAGAACGCCTGTAAACCTTGCAGTATTGAAACTCAGTGAACAAGGCATCTTAGACAAGCTGAAAAACAAATGGTGGTACGATAAGGGGGAATGTGGAGCCAAGGACTCCGGGAGTAAGGTCAGTCGCTGAAGGTCTTTTTGTACTGATTAGCAATCACATTTTGAACCACTGTTTATTTTCTACCCTAAAATGGCTTTCCTTCCCAACACACACTCCCTGACACAGTGGGACCCCTTTATAACACCAGCGCTAAAGGAATAAGGCGAACACCGGCCTCAGAGGCCTGCCACGTGCCATCAATCGTCGACTCCATAGAGCTATGGTTATGATGAGGAATCTCAGTCTGGCCCACCACGTTTCCAAAGCAGTAATATCACGAGCTGTGTTATAAGGGGGTTTTACTGTATTTCACATTTCGAAAGTTCAAAGAGAAAATAGAACAACAACAGCCAAAAGACAAAAACAAAAAAGATCCAGTTGTGACAGTACTTTTTCTTAACCTCTTACAGTGTCAGAGACTTTGTAGTTGTAAATGCCTTTGGTTATTAATATCATTATGTCGATCCCACCTGAAAACAGTCAAAGAAAGAAATCACAAAGACTGGTCTCTGTAAGCAGAATGATTAGCCTCCTCTCAGCTGCTGTCGTATTGAGTTCAGCATCTATTTGGATCTCAAATCTCATTAAGTCTGTCACACTTCTCTCTTCCAAAGGTGTCATTTGAATCTCTGTACGTAATACTTTTACAATTCAGTCGCATGCTCCTTACGGGTATACATTGTCAGGATAACATCACATTGATAAGCATGAAACACTCTTCCCCGCCTCCTTCCTGCCCCCTTTTGCTCCCCTAAGAAAGTTCTTTTTTAGTTTCAATTTTTGCCTTTCCTTTTTTTGAACTAATATTGTGGTATCAGTTAATTCATTTCATGAAGTGCCACTCATTTTCCTTGTGCAGTGAACCATTTTGCTACTGGTTTTCTACATCCCACAACAGGGAATTCTGTGAAACTTAAGTACATGGAACTTGAAACTGTTTGTTGCTACAGCTTAGATGGATTATGTAAAGGACACGTTTTCCCCATCAAAAACTGCTTACATATAAAAATCTAATAGGAGAGGGAGGGTTACCAGAAATTGGTCCATTTCCTGATGGACCGTGGAACATCCTTGCAGATAGCTTCACCAGCCTCCTTAAGGAGATGATCCATTGTTTCGTAAGTGACAGAAATTCCTACCACTTTTCTAGCTGTCATTCATCCTAGGAGAGTGACTATTTGCAAGGTTGTTGTAGACATGAAGCATGTCCACATCCCCTTCCTGATGATGTGATTCAATTCCAATTGGCCTTTTTTTGAAGGTAAACCAGTACAGGACTGGCTCCTATGAAAACAGAGTCAGGACATGGCCATACCATCTTTACATTTAATTCTTTAAGTGATGATACCAGGACTGGCTGAGTGTTAACTGTCAGCAGTGGCCATCATCTGCTCACTGTGCTATCATTTGAATAAGATACTCAATTCACTGGCTTAGCAATTTGGGTTTTCCATTCTATTGTATTCAGCAGCAAAATGGTTACATTCCCTCTAAAAAGACTACAAAATGCTATTTTATTTTATTTTTTTTCAAAGAAAGGCTCCTGGCTCTTGGTGTGTCCTACCTCAAGGTAGGGCTCAAGGCACCAACTGTTTTCTTTCCATTGTTCAGCAGTACAGTTTTTGCTTTTTCATACAGGCAGATAGCTTAGTCCAGATTTGCACAGTTTGACCTGAAAGTCACTGACCGGCTTCCTTGATTTCCACCCCCATTTTAAATAGGAAGCAGATAAGTGTAGGGTTTGTTTTTTTTTTTTTTTCCTAATTATTCTTTACATTCCCAGGAGTAAAAGCTAAAAATGAGCTGAATTTTTTTTTTAATCATCAGCCTCTTGGAAAGCTTTCTGATTTGTATGGAGCCATTTCAGGACCCAGTGGGGGTCCTCTTGAGAGTTTTCCTTAAACTCTCAGGAAGAGGGGATGGAGCCAGTGCTTTGTGCTGTGCCCTTGTTCCAGCAGCACAAAGACTTGCCGCCCTGAGGAGGAGAACTTAGCAACCAGTCCCTAAAGGGAGCAATTTGTCAGCCACCGGATGAAAGGGGAGAATTAATCCTTTTTAAGCAAACCCTTGCAAACTCCCCAGATGTGACTATCAGGAAAGTCTACTATTCTCACCTGGTATCTTAAAGACTAGTTGTTGACAAGTTTGTCACAGGGAGAACAAGGGAGAAAGGAGTGTTGCGGGGCAGAGAGGGGAAAGAGTGCTTCAAGTTCCCAAATGAAAAGAGTGTTACATTTATAGAGATATGTCACAGCTCGACTCTGGCAAATGGTGTTTATGGAAGCTAGCAGAAGAATAAATTGTGCTTGTGTTTACATTTTTGCTCCCATGGCCAAGTGCTGTTTTATTTCGTTGTTGACACCATTTTGAGGTACTAAAGGATTTAAAGAGTCAAAATAAAAGAACATTTAGGTAAGGATCATGACTGTCAGCAGAAGCACAATCTACCATCTTGCTGGCCATTGTGACACGTCAGCCAGATGCCAGAGTTGAGTCATAACACTTACATCAATGTTTAGTTATTTTACAACTTAGAAATATCCTATACTGTTGTAATGTATTATAATGTCCCATTGCCTTTGTTTTCCCCAAGAACTAATCACGTTGTTCATTTCTCTTAGGACAAGACCAGCGCTCTGAGCCTGAGCAATGTGGCAGGCGTTTTCTATATACTTGTCGGAGGTCTGGGGCTGGCCATGATGGTGGCCTTGATAGAATTCTGTTACAAATCCCGGGCAGAGTCCAAACGCATGAAACTCACAAAGAACACCCAAAACTTTAAGCCTGCTCCTGCCACCAACACTCAGAATTATGCTACATACAGAGAAGGCTACAACGTGTATGGAACAGAGAGTGTTAAGATCTAGGGGTACGGTTAAGGTCTAGTAAACTAATCAGTTTGCGTTGCTGTATGTTAATCTCTTTTTTTCCCCTCTTTCTTTGTTTCTCAGTTTGGTTTATTATTTCAAGCATTGTCTATTCTTTGCAACCACTTAATTCTTTGAAAACAATGGTTGTGCTTTCTTGTCAGACAGTAGTGTTTTCTAATACCAGGGTTGTAGTTAAATTGCGGCCTGTGACCCCAAAGGAAAAAAAGAATAATTCTCTAGAGCAACACTGTTCAATGGGAATATTTGCAAGCCACATATGTGAACCCCATGTGTAATTTTAAGTGCTCTCCTAGCCACAGTTTCAAAAGTAACATAAGTGAAATTAATTGAATGCTATATTTTGTTTAAACCAATATATCCAAAATATTATCATTTCAACATGTTATCAATATAAAAAATGAATGAGATATTTTACATTCTTTTCTTCATACTAAGTCTTAGAAATTGGAGGTGTGTCTTATGCTTATGACACATCTCAACTCATACTAGCCACATAGCGAGTGTTCAAGAGTCACATGTGGCTGGTGACTACCGTATTGGACAGTGCAGCTCTAGAAAAAGCAGCTCTCTGGAACTGCTGTTAAAATGAGGAGTGGAAGGGGGGCGCTGCCACCTTGAGAAATGTAGTCTTTCTGTAGGGGAGTGATGGTTCTCTTAAATGTAAGCCTGGGAATTTCTTTAATCCTTGAGTTCCTTTGTTGTTTCTTTCTTGGAAATGATATTCAGGTAAGTGTTTCCCAAAGGACAGTCTAGATTCCCTGCTACTGGCTGTCCCCAAATTCATACTTAAATGAACCTGACTGATGACACCTTGACTCTGGCAGCTACAGCCAAAACTCACCAATAACTCAGACATGTTCAAAGGCAAGCTTGAATTAAGATAACATCTCCATTCTGGAAGTGTTTAAGAGAATATAGCTTTGTTACCTTCAAGTGCATCTGTCATCACTAACACACCTATCTGAAGTGGAACAGAGCAGTTAGCAACTTCATAGCCCTTCTTTTTTTGGTGGGAGATTTTTGACCTCAGGAGTCATGGTCAATGGGCTTGAATTTCTACAGATGCATTTGTGTTTTGACCTCCTTATGTTTCATGGTGTGCATCTAAGTTCAGCCAATTTTTAAATAATATTTCATCCAAAAAATCATTTGTCCTCACCTTGTTTGATGAAGCTGCTGGCTGTCCTTTCCTGCTGCAGACTGCAGCCTTTTACCACAGCGTATTCAGTACACTGAACTAACCCACTAACCAAGTGTTCCCATCGCATTGCTGAATGTACAGTACACGGATTCATCTGTAATTAGCGTTGTTTGCATGCAAGCGTTTAATGTCCTGGTATGCTTAAAATAGCTTACTCTTGAGTAGGTTATATAGGCCCATTACAATTTGGGGCACATTATTTGCTTTCTCATAGGATAGTATATGGGTGATTTCAGCCTAGCTTAATTATCCCAAATTCTGAGAGACTGGCATCCAAGGAAATAAAACACCTTAAATCTGCATAACAGTTTTCCAAGTACTCTCACACATCTATTGCCTCATTTGAGGTAATGGGTCAAAACAGATTTTCCCTTTCAGGTAGCTAAGCGCCAGCCACAACAAATGATGCAACACAACGGGCCAAGGCAGTTCTGGGGCTAGAAGCCAGCTCTTTTTCCTCCTGTAGCTGTATTCTTTACTAAACCATGTCACCACTAACCAGCCATGGCCCAGTGATCTCCAGAAACCTTGAAACCCCAATGGAATCCTTTCAGATGGAGAGCAGACCCTAGGTCTCTGACTCACTTGTTTACAAAAATATCTTGAGGGACCTCACCAAACCTCCACGTGCCCTACTTCTGACACACTCGACATGAGGGTGTATCGTCAATCACTCCTACTTTCCCCCCAAAGGAATCTGAAACAGAAGGGTCTCAGGGCTTAGGGTCATGCAGCCTGCAGACCCTCTTTATCATCAGCCGTTCTATCTGTGAATTGCTGTCCCCACTCCCCAGCTACTAGAGCTGCAGTCCCTGATTCCAGTCTCAGAGCAGTGCATCTCAAACGGCAGCGTGCGTGTGAATCACCTGGGGATCTTAGGAAACTGCAGAGCCCGACTCAGTAGGTCTGGGGTGGGGCCTGAAATTCTGCATTTCTCACACGCTCACAGGTCATGTTGCTCTGCCGGGCCAGGGAGTAGTAAGATTCCAGAGAGAATTCTCTCAGAGGGTGTCACTTAATGGAAGGAAGGAAGGGAAGGGGGAAAGAGGGAAGAAGAGCGAGAAAAAGAAAGAGACAGAGATAGAGGAGAGAGAGAGAGAAGGGGGAAAAAGAAAAAACTGAGATCAGCAAACCTTTGGGCAGAATGTTGCACTCGTGAAATGGAGGCCCAGAACATCAAACCTGGGGGAAGAGTCTCAGAAATGAACTTGCCACAACTTCTGCTGCTCTGCCTTTCCTTTAGCCATCTTGGTTGATCCATTTTGTGAAGCATGATTCAGGCTAATTGAGGCAAAAATCACATCTGAATAGACATTGATGCCAATGTGGTTACAGCCCAGTTAGCTAGCACCTTGGCAGTCATACCTAGGGTGAAAAAAAAACCTGGGAAAAGCCTCTGCAAAGAAACCTGTCCTCCAAGGCTGTGTGAAGTCCCCAGACAAGAAGGAAAAGCCTCAGAGGATGCCAGAAAAAAAATCCTGACATGTGTCAGTTGAGGCACCAAGCAGGCTAAGCAGGAAATAAAAACCTTTCTGCTGTCCCCAGCCAGTCTGGGGACATAACATTAGGGAAATGTTAACTAAATGAAGAATGGGCTCTTCATCCGTTGATCTTTTGTTGCCCAAGAAGTTCTGGGATATCTCCAAGTGACTTCTAATTTGTTACCTAGTTATTGGCTTCCGGTTCTCTGGGTTGGCCTAGATCTGTCAGGGTCTGTGCAGGGGCACGGAGATGGAGAGGCACCCTGAGATTTTACTTTAATTGCTAATTATCAGAGCCAGCCTTGGGAGTTTATGGTACGAGTAATTCTTCAGGAAGAATGACTCAAGGGCAAATCAAACAAGAATATGATCCTGGCGAAATCTGCCTAATAAAAAGGCCTCCTTGAAAGAGGAGGGAGTCATCTCTAATTTTCCATGGGTGAGAGTCAAGTCAGGATTACTGAACTCACTGTAGGAACACACACCTCTGATCTGGCACCCACTTGGGAGCAGGCAACCTCTTGACTACCGCCTGCCTGTCTGGGTTACTGACCAACCACTGGAGGTGTGGCCCCCAGCATGTCTGGGCAGGTGACCAACCACCAAGCCTTCCAGATTCACTGCTCCCTAGGGTTGACTGCTAATTGTTTTAAGAAATTCTTTCTGATTTCTTCATTGCTGTTCAGAACTACTTTGGGCTTCTTTGGTTTCTTCAATATTTTGAAATCCTTCTCATTTCAAAGACTTCAAAACACAAGAAGTTAAGGACAAAGATTTCCATTTTTCCTCTAAAACAGTTCTGTTTAGTCTTCCTTAAAAATATCAGCTTTGTTCATGCTGTCCATTTCAAAGTGATGAATTTTCCATCGCAGCCCATGCATAGACATTCTCATCAGGGAAGTGGTCCTGCTTTAAAGAGTTCATCTTATGTCAAGTGGAAAACATATTCTAGATAACTGAGGTGGTGATGTTCTTTGTCCCCAGAGGACTTTTACTTCAGTGATAATACTTCATCTACCACCATTTAAAAGCAGGACACAGAGGCACTGAAAGATTAGGTTACTTTCCCAAAGTTAAGCAGTGAGGTAGTGACATCCCATAGCAAATGGGCAGGGAGGAGGGGAGTTTGATCTTTCTGCCATAGATACAAAATTTCTCCAAACTTCTGAGATAGATATGACCCTGGACCATAGGGATTCCAAGGAAGAGGTTTACCCACTTCCATGTTAATCTTATTCTGCCCTCTGTGGGCCTTCAGATGCATCTTTTAGTATACGTTCTGCCAAAGCGAGCTTCAGATGCATTTTTGATAGTCTTCTCACAAATACTTTTATTTCAGAGCCAGTGGTAGATAGTGATCCTGCATTCCTTTGGGATAAAATTCAGTGTTAGCTCAGGAGAAAAATAAGGCTCCTATTAGTGTATTGGGAAAAGATGGAGATGAGGGATGCGAGCTTGAAGAGGAGGCAGGCAAGTGGCCTTAAAGTTTCAGTGTTGGGGTCAAATGAATACCCCCACACTAGTTAATGCCTCCAAAATGAGGGCAGCATCAGCATCTCAATTAGGCCCATAAAATCAGGGCAAAGATCCCATGGATGCCAAGCCCCTTCATGGGTATCACTGTTCTGGCTTCTTCTTAGAATGTGCTGTCTCTTTTAAGTCCATGTGCTATTTTCAAACTTTAATAACTAAGGTTATAAGTATTAAGAGAAACAAGCTGTCACCTTTCTGGCAAGAAGCAGCAAATTTTCTTCTCACAGTCAAATGGATTTCAATTGAGCAAGCCTAGATAAACAGTCCTCTGTCACAGATTCTGCAATCAGAATACACTGTGCTATGTAGCTGCCCTGAGTATCTGTATTGAAATGCCACTACGGTTTTCTGGTATACCTACATCCCATGTGATTAACATTTTAAGTTAGACTTCATGCAACGCCCGTGTATTCCTTAGTACAGTGCATAGTAAAAAAAAAAAGAAAGAAAGAAAGAAAAAATCTAGTGTAACCTATTGCAAAGCATTTGCTTCAAGTGAAAGGCTTTAAACAGACCTGTTGCCCAAAGCCAGTCAAACCAGGTGCAGCCTCAGTGATGCCAGTTTAAGGAAACAGCCATGGTTCTCATCCAAGATAGACTGAGCCATAATAAACTTCTCAATTCCCAGTAGAAGCCTGTTCGAATTTAAATTTCCCCTTGCCTTTGCAGATCCCTTCCCACTGGAGGCATGTGACAAGAGGAATCACCGAAAACGTGGCTGCTTCAAGGATCCTGAGCCAGATTTCACTCTCCTTGGTGTCGGGCATGACACGAATATTGCTGATGGTGCAATGACCTTTCAATAGAAAAAACTGATTTTTTTTTCCTTCAGTGCCTTATGGAATACTCTGAGACTCGCGACAATGCAAACCATCATTGAAATCTTTTTGCTTTGCTTGAAAAAAAAATTAAAATAAAACCAACAAAAAAAAAATGGACATGCAAGATTCCAGTATGTGAAAACAAATCTTATTTAAAAACAAAGTCAATTCAACAAAAGCCATTCTTTGATACCACTGCACAGTATACAAACACCATGTTCTTTAATATACAACACAAATTTAAAATTCTAATTCAGCAAATAGGCCGATCTTAGCTAAAATAATTAATTCTTCCTGATTTAAAAAAAAAAAATCTGACTCCCTGTGTCTGGGAGGACAGACTGGCATTTCTTCTAGGATCTGCTGACCAGATGTTTTTGGTATTTCCTGTTGGTGGTGATGTTCTGTGCACCCTATTTCCTTTCAACGTTGCCGAAATGTGTATATCTTTAGAATGTAAATGCAACACTTAAGAAAATTCAAATACTTTGGAAAAGGGACTAAACGGTGACTTCTGTGTTTTGAAATGGTTTTGTGAAAATGCTTTGCTAACTTCCCACTCGGTGAAGGGATTAACAGAGCTTTTGAAATTGACTTGTGTGTAGCAAGGGACGGGGCACTACAGGCATACCTCTCGGTGCTTTCCTAAAACGGATCCCGGGGCTTTCCTTGAGAAGCCTGGAATTTCAGCTCACAGATCTGTTTTTCTTGCTTCAGTGTGCATTTTAAGTCAAGATAGCTGAGAATTTAGCATTGAGGTGAGGGAAATGCTGCCTACACTCCCAAATGTGTTCAGAATATCTTTCTCAAAAACAACACTGTGTTTAGCTCTGCTTTCTCTGCTAAGTATGCCTTTGAAGTGTACACCACGGAGACAGGACCACGTTGCAAGGCGGGCCAGTGGGTTCAGACCACAGTTCTCAATCTGACTTTCCTCTTGCTAGGTCTGTCTTACCAGCTGTTGCCTGTTATTGCCCATGGCTCTCCATCAGACTGCATGTGTCCTTTTCTAGTTTGCAAAGACTAAAATGCATTCCCAAACCTACTGCTAAACCGAGGACCTCAGCACCACTCCCAGGTCCTTGCTTGGAGCAGTCTCTCTACTGACTCAGAAGATCGCTCCACTGCTCCATGGGCTATCAAGTAACTAATTGCATACCTGCCATTGGCATCATCAGAACAGTCAGAGGAAATAGTTTCCGCTCACTAATTACCTCCTATATAACGACGTATGCTTTCTGTAGTTCAGTAGTTTGCTCTCATCAGTGACGTGCATTGGGAAGTTTCCAGACTGTAAAAACTAGGAGCTCGAATTCATTTCCCAAGTGTGACCCTTAGATGCTTTAGTTGACTCGCTGCATATTTGCTCTTGTCTTCAGAAGAGAAAGGAAGAAGTCTCGTTTCCAACGAAACGTTTCCGGAAAAGTGTAATATAAACTTTCATTCCAAAAATTGTGTCATAAGCAAATAACTCACCTGTCAAATTTTCAATGGTATTTGAACAAAAAAAAGAAAGCTGTTGTGTTTTCGTTCCGTTTTGTTTTCCTGAAACTGTGATTTTCAACTTCTGAATGCTATAATGTCCCAGCGCGGGAAGCTAATGCTGTGCGAATATGAAGTTGTATAAAACAAACCAACCAACCTACACACAAACTTTTCAGAGGCACTGTGTAAAGAGAAATGTGTGTTTATTGACTCAAATCAGCTTTTCAGAGAGGAAACTTTACTGGAATTGAAGAGGCAGGTAATTGGTTTGTTATTTTTTAAAAACTTGCATGTTTAAAAAAAAACATTGATTGCTTCAAATTTCTGCTACTAACTTCAAGCTATGGGAGTTTGGCGGTAGTCACTTGAAGATTTTTTCCAATTATTTTCTTTTTGTCATTAAAGCTGTACTTCAGTGAACAGAAACATTGCCAAGCAAACTAATGGCTGTAAAAGCGTAAATTGCATGTGTGGGCATAAATTACGGAGCCTCATTGCCATGAGGTATTGTACAAAGTTTTAATACATTTTGTAAATAAAATTGTAAAGAAAGAATTCTGTTTCTGGGCTTTGACTGCTTAAACTTTACTTGGATGCAGATGCCAAGAAGTTATTATTCACCAGTTTACTTCCCACCAGAAGCTTTGCCAATGACGTACAGTCACCTTACTGGTGATCTGCACAAAGGATTATGCCTCTCCCCACCCCAAATGCAACCACAGTCAGGTTCAGGTTCAGATCCCCAACCTAAATGGAACTGTACCAAGACACTAGGTTAGGTCTGTCAGGATCACCACCAGTGAGATGATGTCAACAGGAAGCGGGACTTCAGTTCACATGTGAAGGAGGAAAAGTTTGACTTCAGGGCCTTCATTCCTATTCGTTACTTCCTCCACCCTTTGGCGCCCTCTCCTCAGACATTGGTCTTGACCTCCCAAGGAAGTGCCCAAACTCAGAATTGATGATCTTCCGAAACAGTTCCAATTACTTTCCCAGGTTATCACAAAGTATCTGTCTTAGTTAATTGGCTCCGTTTTGTGCTGCTGCCTTAATTACTGATAATAATGTTTCAGGGGAAAATCTATTCCACTAAAGGCCACTGATCTAGAGTGGAGAAAGAAATAACGAATTCAGGACTATACTGATCTCTGAATGTTTCTGAGAGAGGAACAAAAGGCTAATGGTCTAGTCTGAATTGTATATCCTGAACATGGAATATAGTTTTATCCAATAAAATAAAGCAAGTGTTTAAATGTAGACTAGTTTTAGATGATGACTGCCAAAGATAACAGCAAGTAATGATAGGAGAAAGGGAAAGGGGATAATTTGTAACTAAGCGAGAAAGGAAAAAGAGTGCAGCTGAGATGCTAGAGAGATAAAGAGGGAAGGCCATCTGGGGTTAGGAACACAGGGAACAAGGAACACAAGGCCCTGGAGAGAGAAAAAATGAGCAGGAAAGGCAAACTCTCAGAAGATTCTGAAATGTAGGCTGATATAAACCTGTTGTGGTCAATTTCGCCTGTAGGCTTCAGCGTATTACCACCATTTTCACTGTCCTCTGAAATGCCATCTATCGGTGAACCACTCACACTTTATAACTCTTCAACTGCTTTCCTTTTCTTTGATTAGGACACCTGTAGCAGTCCCACCAGAAGAGAACTGATTCTCCAGGGAGCAGATTCAATGACCAGATTAGAGTGATGGTCCCCTTGGTGGTTGATGAAATCAATTCAAGTATCAAATATTATCCCCGAACCTTCCAAAATGATAGAGTTCTCTTATAACAGGAACTCCAGTTCCTTACCTCAAAGGAGAAGTTCATCCCAGGTGCTGTGGCAGATGATGGTGGAGTGCAATTTGGGTTTAGGTGGGGTCTGAGTGTTTTTCTCCTTGGAGGAAGGGAAAGCAAAAGAGGTGCTTTTAGTCTTTCTCAAATTAGACTATAGGTATCTATGTATCTTGCTTAAATATAGGACCAGACTCACCAACAAAGTCTGCAGAAAAGTCTCTGACCTTCAAATGTCCCATTCCCCCTGTGCACAAGAGGAGAATGCCTCTTGGTCTCTGTACTGGTTTTCTTGCCCTGCTAATAGTCACATCTGATCACACTCTGTCTACAGGACAGTCTTCAAAGAAGAAGGGCAAATGTTTTTAAGGAAACCTTGGTAGGATCGTGGAAGAAACAGGGCTGCAAATCACCTTCCTGGTATTGGTTGGGGCATAAGGGTTGATGGTGACTTGGGGAGATAAACAGAGAGGAGGAGGAGAACAAATCGAGAAGCAAAAAGCAAAACCATTATTCCTCAGAATCCAGACTCAGTGAAGCAGAAGAGGCACTGATATGCTATCTCATAAGAGTCATAAACCACCAAAGCCTATTACCAGTTGGAGAGTTACTTTCAAAATCTGAGCCAGCTATTTAGCTACTCTGGGCCCAACCCCTCCCCCTTACCCTCACCCTGTTGGACTGGGCCTCCTGGGCACCAATTTATTATTAGATCACTCGTTAGGTATGAAACTCAGCAGCAATATATCTGCATTCAGTTGTGGGAGCACACAGAACTTAGCGTCCTAGCAGGAAATCTCTTTTGAATCTGGGGGTACTGAGAGGACTTACAGTTTCACCCCTATCATTCTGGACTGAACAGAAGACAAGGTCTTGGAAGAGAGTGGTGGGTGGTACCGAGAATTAATGAAACTTGCCTCCAGAACTGAAAGACTGAGGTTCTAGGAGACCCCCCTATACATCTAAGACTAAGAGTCACGGACGAGCCATTCATATTCAGTGAAGATGGTGCAATTGAACTTTCTCCAGAGGCTCCTGGGAGGGCACTGTCATTAGGAGAGAATGCAGGGGGGTATTAGGGAGGATCTGTCATTGTCCCAAACCTACTACCACTTTCTTAGCTTCCTCAACACCGAGCATTCACAAGCTCATTTGAATAGGCAAGACGCCCAAGTTCTTTGACAGCCACTGTCCTTGTAACCAAAATCACCTGGACAAGACAGTTGGGGAAGGGCATACACTCTCTTCCTGCCTCTGCAGGCTATGGGGAAAGCACACTTGGCTCCTGCCCTCAGGTGGGCAGCACAGGGCTTGCAGTCTTGGTGGCAAGGTAGGTAATGAATAGAAAGAATACATCCATTCATGCCCAATGCTGTGCTCAGAGAAAGGACAAAGAGGAACCCAAAATGAAAGCTTTTTCTCTGCCCATTCACTTGGCTTCATGCTTCCTCATACAATCAGGTGGAGCCTAACTGAATTTATCTTTGTGCTTCAAAACCCATAACGCTTTTGAATCAAGGAGTCATCCTGGCCCCTGTAAGCCTCTAGCTGCTGAGCAGCTCAGAATGACCACTTTCCTGCCAACCTGCCTGCCCTCTGAGCGGGAGGTATTTGCTTATTTATTGACTCACGATGCCCTAGCTATAAAAGCATAAAAGAAGTTACAATGACAGCCTAAAAAATAATCCTCTCCCCATGTCAGCAGCGTTGGCAAAATTATCCCTGCAGTGGTTTCATTGAGCTTCAATCCTATAGCAAAATGGTTGATTTAAATTTTTCCTAATAAATATTCATTAAGCCTGAACAAGTCAATTAAAGCTCTGGCAGCAGCTCTCAAGAAGTTTGAATGCAGGCTGACAGGGGAAACAATTTTACAAATATTTCCAAACAACATTGAAGCCTTCCCCCATGAGGGTGCTAGTTCTCCTGAAAGACTGGCAACCCTCTCGAACCCTGGTAAAGCCCTCTAAGGCCCACATTTTCCCCCATTTACAGCATAGCTCCAGAAAAGCTTGTTACACCCCCATCACCTCTTCCTTGATCACTGTGCTATGGCTTCTGCCTCACCACTCTGGAGGAACTGTTCTTGCCAAGGTCAATAAGCTGTATTCCTACTTTATTGCAAGGGATGGCAAACTGTGGCCCACAGGCCAAATCACTTGTTTTGGTTAATAAAGTTTTATTGGATGAAATAGACTCACCAACATAGAAACTATGGTTACCAAAGGGGAATGAGAGGAGGGGATAACTTCAGAACTTTGGAATTAATAGGTATATAGCACATATAACATAGGTAAACGACAAGGGCCTATGGTATAGCACAGGGACCTATATTCAATATCTTGTAATAACCCACAGTTGAAAAGAATCTGTAAAAGAATATATATGTATATATAACTGAATCACTTTGCTATACACCTGAAACATTGTAAATCAAGTATACATCAATAAATGTAATGGTTTTTAGAATGTAGCCACACCCATGTATTTACATACTATCTGTGACTGCCTTCACCCTCCAATGGTGGACAAGAGTATTTCCCACAGCATTTAAAATATTTACTTACTTGCTCTTTACAGAAAAGGCTTGCAAACTCCTACTTTACCCTACTTGTTAGTCATTATCGTATGTTACTTCTTTCCAGAATTTGGTGCTATTAACCTCCCTCATCCTGGAAATCTCTATTCCTTTGACGTCTGTGACAGCACTCTCTCCTCGTTTTCCTCCTACCCCGCTGCTGCTAATTTCTCTTCTGCTTCCTGCTCCCCTTTTCTACCTCTTAATGTCAATATTCTCCCGAGTTCTCCCATGTTCTTTCCTCTCTTCTCACTCTGTACACTCTCCCAGGGTACCATCCCATGGGCTTCATTTCCAGCTCAGAATGCTCTCCTGAGCTCTGAACCAGTATGTTCACATGTCTAATGCACCTCCTCACCTAGATCATCCCACAAGCACAAACTCAACATTTCCAACAGAGAAACTATCATCTCTGCTCTTACCCTCACCCCATTGCTAAACCAGAGATCCCTCTAAGAGGATGGAGAGAAAAATTAAAATATAATCAACTTTAAAATTGGTAGATGTTATAATCCTGGGGAAAAAAACAGGCTTGCACTCAAAAGCAGAACCCACAGTACAATGTCAATGAAAAAACAGACGGGCCGTGAAAAGTATGATTCTTCTCATCTTTCGGATCCCAGAATTACTACATGGTTTGTGTTCATGCGGAAGAAAACCAACTAGTATCACCAAAGAAGGAATATGCAGACTCCAAACAAGCTACCCAAACCACTCCCTGAAACATAATATGAGATGGTTCTGATCACCCTGAGGGAGGTAGCCGGTCATACCTGGATGGAATCAGAGAAAGAACAAGGAAAGAAGTGGGGGTGGGGTGGGGTGCATTCAGTTTACATAAATCCAAGCATGTCTAT
This sequence comes from Camelus ferus, assembly GCF_009834535.1. Classification (NCBI taxonomy): domain Eukaryota; kingdom Metazoa; phylum Chordata; class Mammalia; order Artiodactyla; family Camelidae; genus Camelus; species Camelus ferus. Next base: position 95,711,955 of record NC_045732.1, on the reverse strand, counting down.
TTGCATAAGTATTCAGGGCACTCTAAGCAGCCCATTCTTTAGGTTTCTTTCCTTTACCCTTGCCATCATCACAGAGAAGACAGTAGGACAGGAGGGTCAGTCACCACCATAAGCCTAGTAGCCCAATGCAGAAACCTAGTAATCAACCTCACCTACTCCCATCCTCATCCTCACTCTCAGTCAAGTCCTGCTCATTCTACTCCTTGATCTCTCTGAAATCCACTTTTACAAATCTCTACCTTAGTTTGAGCTTGTAACACTTTCTATATGGCTTAATGCAATGACGTCTCAGTTTTTTAGTTTTTCCTCCTGTTTCTAATTTTTAATCCATTCTGTTCACCCTCTACACTGCAACCAGAATTTTTCTGATCTCATCACACTTCTGCAACAATGGGTCCCTAGTGACATTTGGCATAAATCACTTTAGTTTATCATAAAATGCCCTTTATAATCTGCCTCATGCCTATTTCTGCAGTCTTACTGTTTACCTGCCCTTCGCCTGCAGTTCTCCACTTCATCACAAATGTCCACTAAGACCGAGTCGTATTTAACTACTTAAAATTTCTTGCTTGGCCATGTCTTTTTAGGCCTCTGTGTTTTTGACCATGCTTCTCCACCTGCCTAGAATTTCCTTCCCCTCACGTTTATGCCTGACTAACTCCTACTTTGTCTTTAAGACTAAGTTGGCATTGTTTCCTCTGGGAAGCCTTCCCTGACTGCCCTCTTCCCTCAAGATTGGGTTGGAGACTCTACCTCTGTGTTCCCATCTCAGTACTACTTACCTCTTTCACGGCACTACAGTGATATATATTGTCTTCCCTACCAGGTCATGGGCTGAGAACACGAGCTGGGTCTCTCTCAGTCATTTCCATAATTCAAAGAGTTGTAAATATCTGTTGGACCAATAAATGAATGAACAAATGAATGAGTTGTGGGAATGGAAAAAACCCAGAGGCATAACTGGGGAGGTAGTGTTGTGAACAGAGAAAGGGGGCCACTTCATACTGTACAAATGAAAAAACTCAAATTTTCTGTCCAAAGAGGTCCACCCTCCACATAATTAGCAAACACAATTCTCCACAGCCTGCCATTTTTTCAATGTCTCTCTCCTCCCAAAATAAGCCTTACCTCATCTCCCACCAGACAGGCAGCCAAGCCCTCAGCTTCCTTTGAATGTGGAGTTAGTTATCTCCTGCACTTGTCACCATCACCACTCCTATGGTGTCCTCCTTCACCAATGCCCCAAGCTACTGTGCTCTATATAGGTTATACATTCACTCACAGGACACTCAGATGTGCAAATATAATTTCTTTTGTGAGATTCAACCACTGGACTAAAATATAAATTTTAGTCCAAACAAACAGGTAAATCTAGCTCATACACAATGGTATTAGGCTAGTTCATTAGCAGACATAGTTATGCACCCCTCATACCCCTCTTCAAGAAAGGACTTGCTGTCAGCTGCCTCCTTGCAGGTAGCTGACAGCCTTCAGCTGTTAGCATCATCAGAATCTGCCTGAGCTTTTGAGCTGAGGTCACACTCTTGTTGGGGAACCCCACAGCCAATGACCTGGCAAAGTGGTGGTAGTCAAAGTCACATTCTCTCAGGGTAGCGCCCAGCTAATGACCAAGCAAAGCAGTAGTAGAAGAGCCTAGCTATTTGCACCCAACATAGCAATTCTCTAATGAGCAATCTGCTCCAGATAGCCCTCCTTGGGCTGGCAAGGGCTTTGTCAGGTCCACTTGACAGTCTGACGTCTCTCCCTGCTCAATCCTGCTTGCTTGTCCCTATATCCTTTACATGTATTATCCCCTAAAGGAGGACTGCACCCTGCAGGCCTGCAAGCCCTGTGGTTGCCCAGCCTCAAAACCAAGAAAGAGCCCGGAGGCAGCAACAGAGACATCAACAGTTTACTAGACAAGGACTCTTACAGGTTTGAAGCAAAAGGTCCCGGAGCAACACCCCCACTGCGTACGGCAGAGAGCAGGCAGGACAGGGCAGCACTCTTCACTACTCAGGGAGAGCGAGGCTACCATTTTTAGGGGAAATTGATGTCAGGTTGGCTCATCAATTACCAGGGAAACCAGCAGCTTGGGCACACCCCTCACAGCCCCTCAGGTTAACGGCCATCACGAGGGCAGATGTTTCCCTTTAGTAAACTAGCAGGTGGAGCCATTCTGGCCTAAGGATTAGAACAATCACCAGCTGGGGCAGGGGACAAGCACGTTCATGTAAGTAGGGTGTAGGTGAAGCAGGGATGTTCAAGCAGCGCATGGACAAAGAGCAAGAGAACAGCCGTCTTGAGTGGCCTGACCCTATATCTAATAAATCTTTTGCATTCCTAACTCCTCAGCACCTGCTCTCTGAAAGTCCAATCTGTAACATTTAGTACCAGAAATGGTCCAAGAAAGCAGGCTATAGATGGGGTTTGGGGACCAGATTCCTCACCACTTGACTAGTAATGAGGACCCTCTTCCTGATGGAAGGTCAGGCACAGACAGTCCGTGCCTGGTACAAGGTGACTGAATTGTTAAGCTTTTACCTGTGGTGTTTTGGAAGAACTTGCCAGTGGAGAGGATGTACCAGCTAGGAATGATTCAAGCATCATGAAATGTATAGGAGAATTATAGATATAAAGAAAATGGAATTTGGTGCTTGTTATTAAGTGATATTGATGCCCTAAAAACAGATAGTAAAAAGCTGAGGGCAAATAACAACTAAAAACTGTAAACGAGAATCCAACAGTCTCTTTAGCTTACAAAGGAGCTCTCATTTCATGCAATGGTGAGCATAAAAAGAAGCTCTAACCCAGGATTTGATCATTGGGGTGTCTGAACTTCAAGAATCATTGAATGCTCAGCTGAGACAAATATATTAGGCCAAGTCAGAGTCCTAGTTACAAAAGATCAGCATCCTGACACATGGGATGGGGACATCTAAGTGGATGCTCCTAAAGATTTTGACTCTCCAGTCTTCTCTAAAACTTCAGAGCCTGTAGAAGTGGCCCAACCTTCGTTAATAACAGGTGGTATTCCTCTGCATACGACAATACGGAAGTCTGTGCTTCTCAAAGTCATGGGCCCGTAAGCAGCATTAGCCTTCCAAGAACAAGCTGGCCTGATAGGGAAGGAAAAGGACTATACCCTGAAGGAATGGGAAGACTCAGCCAGCATGTGCTAGCAGGAGTCAGGGGAGCACACATGGGACTGAGTTCCGAAGGGACGTGATCAAGAGGTGTTTTATCATAAGAACGGACAAGGGAGAGTTTGTTGGTTTGGAGGCATGTTCTTAGGATATGGGACTTACAGCCTAGCAGGGACCCCAGAGGTTGGTGTAAACTCGTAGTTAAGGTAGCTCATTTATTCTTACTTTTTAAATTTTATTCTATACATTAAGCAATACCCTGTTTGCCTATCTATGTTGCCTCTAGGGATCTTGTGTTTTATTAACCATCTATTTAGCTCTCTACAGATCAGGCCCATCTGGTTGCCACTCTAATCTTACCTGTTGTGACAATAATTACGAACCCCTGGCTGCCGGTGGTTAAGCCCTATCCCCTGGACTCTATTGCTGGGGTGTGGAGAGGGTTGGCTATCATTCCCATTTCTTTCAACAAATCAAGGGACCATCTCCACTGTCACCTGTCCTGGTCTACAGAACAGAGCACCACTCCTCAAGGAGATCAAACAGCCACTTGGTAGCAAGTCTACTCAATGGACCCACATCCATCTTGGAAGGGCCAGCAGTTCATTCTCACAGGATAGACCCTATTCGGGGTATGGGTTTGCCTTTCCAATCTGCAGAACCTCAGCCTGGACCACTATCCGGGAGCTTATGGAATGCTTGCTCCAGAAGTATGGAATTCCATACAGCATGGCATCCAACATCCCACTTCACAACAAAGGAGGTGTGAGACTGGGTCCCTGACCATGGGATTCATTGGTCATATCATAAGCCACACTGTCCAGAAGCAGCTGGACTCACAGAAAACTAGAATGCAGGAAGGATGGGTTGTCAGGAAGCAAACATGAGGTTTCTCAGGGCGTGACATCTGTGAAGGAAAAAGGAGGAAGCAGGATTGGGGTAGGGGGTACCATCAGACTCAATGCAGATCTGAGAAAGTTTCTGCCAGTCCAACGGGGAATTTTGAAGCAAAGATTCCCGTTTGAGGAGTCCTACATTGGACAAAAATGGCTAGGCCCTTGTACCACTGCCTTGCTCATTTGTTGGCCAGAGGCTTCGCCAAGGAGAGCATGACCTTGGCTCAAAGGGTGAGGCCAAGCCTGAAGGTGCTAGCAGCTGGGCAGTTACTTGAAGAGGAATCTGAGTAACACATGTCTAGGTCCACCCCTGTATCACAATGATCTACTTCCCCATACATGTCCAGGGAGAAGCCCATCCAGGGCTATGTGGGCCTTAGAAGAGGGAGATTAGTGGGATAAATTACAGCCTTCCAACCCCCACTTCAGCTGGTCTCGGACTGCAACTGGTATTCCATGCCTCCCTCTTCCACTATTCATTCTAAATCACACTCACCTTCACCTTTTACCTTGGCAGGTTTTGGCAGCTTATCTGGTTGTTTAACCCAAACCCTCATTCCTGAGCCATCAGAGCCCCTGGTAAATCACATCCTTCTCAGACTGGGGTTGCTGCATGTGTTCCTTCACAGCTACAATGGACTGGGGAACAGCACGGGGGCACCCAAGTGGGTCATCTGAGTCCCATACATATTCCTCTCTATTCTCATTATGCAACCTTATCCATCTGTCTCTTGCTATTTAGGGTCAATTATGCCTAAGAGGATGGTGAGTCTTCTTGGCTACTGATCATTGAACACAAGGCACCCAAAGGGACTAGGTGTCAGTTGTAGCTTGTAGGTCAATGGGATCCTTGTTATGTCCCCTGGAGAGAGTGTAGCCCCTTTTGGGACCAGGGCCTCTCACACCATAAAGCTTAGTTGTAGGGACAAGAAGCACAAAGTCCTCCAGTAGGTCATTAGGAGTAATGGTTAGTGGTGCCATTCCTGATTCTACTCCTTGTTCCCTGAACCCTCTATTCTTCCTATAGAGGACAGAGCACCATATGGAGGTCTCTGATTTACTTCATTCTTGCTGGGTGTTGCCTCTGAAATGGTGCCTTTGGGAGAGAGATTTGACAATATATCATACTTACAATCAATATATCATACAATCAATCATACCTTGATGTGAGAGGCCCATTTACACATTTAATCATTACAAGCTTATGCTGTAGGTACTCTTATTCTCTCCATTTTATAAATGAGGAAACTGAGGCACAGCCAGTTTAAGAAACCTAGCAAACAACACTTGCAAGTGGCAGACTGTTTTCATTGGGCTATCCTGCCAGAGGTCATAATACAAACTAAAGGGGTGAATGTCATTGTAAAATTTCAAGCCTGCTGATTGGGTAATTCCTAGAAACAAGGAAACCAACAACATCCCACCCAAACTTTTTGAACGCTGTTTCCAAAAGGAATTGCCATTCCAGGATCTTCCAAAGTCTTGATTGGAAGCTCTAGCCTTGACAAATATCCTGGGAAAATGCAAGGCTCCTCTGAAATGGTTTCAGCAATGAGCACCATGCCCGTACCTGACATTCATTAGGGACCACACCTTAATGCCAATCATTCATTGTGGAAACATCAAGCCCTAAAACCATTTGAGAGAAACAAGTTTTAATGCAGCTTTCTCCTCTTCTATTTTCTCTGGTAGAATTTACTTACAGGCATAAATATGAAAAATACATATCACATATGATGATTTACAATTATTAAAATTAAATAAGAGAAAATCTCTGGCATTCACATTCATTTTCTTACTCGGAAGAGACATCCCATTCTACTGATTGCAATATAAATAAGTTTGGAATAATGATTGTGATATTCTATTAAACTAATGGATTCAATCTCATAAGTCATTTTTATGGATAAAATTTAAAATACTGTATTAATTCCAAACAGAATACATTTGCAGTTTGTTCCGGGAAACAGATTACTACATGTAATGTCAACAGTCATTACTTCCTGGTGTTATTTACCTGATCCCAATTTCCTAGCTAATACCACCGTGTGTGTTATGAATAATGCACTGTATCAAATGTACACTCTGCAAAAACACATCATATATAGTACAGTTATTGGTATGTACATCACCTAATAGAGAATTTGCATTTCCTCCCTGCATCCCACTTCCTTCCCACTATTTTCTAACTAACATATACGTAGGAGAAATATTTTGGAAGGGGGTGCAGGATGTCCAAAATGGGCAACTTTTTATGATTTATTTATTATTCAGATAAAAATGAACATACAAGTAAGCATAACCCAGATCAAAACATGGAAAGTTTTCAGCACCCCAGAAAGCTTTCCTGTGCCCCCTCCCAAGAGGTAACCACTGTTCTGATTTGTTTCACCATAGATTAGTTTCAAAGTGAGCAACTTCTTAAAAATGTAAATTCTGTACTTAGAAATCTCCTAAAGTGAAGACTGAAGTTGTTTGCCACAATTGTCAAGGTAGCTCAGACAGAAGTCTAGCACCTTCAGCAGAGCTGCTTAACAATAACTTTCCGTTTTTCAGGAAACTGTTTAGGTAGTTCAAAATTACCCAAACCTCTGACCTTGCTTCTTCCTTTTGAGTTTATAAAGCCATTCCCTTGCTTGTTTATCTCCCAGCCCACCCTCATCCCTCATTCTGTGTCCCCCCTCACCATCCCCATCCTCACACAAAGTGCTTGCAGGGGCTTTAGAGAGCTAATTGTACACATCTCTGCCAAACTCCATGTTCAGTGATGTTGAACAGGCAGTTTAAAAATGGCCATGGTGGAAGTATTTACACCACAGAAATTGGCAAATGCTACAAATCAGGGTCTCCCAACCCCCTGGGATAATTACTAAACATTTATCAGCAGTGACCACCACACCACACACACACACACACATATACACACACATATAGTGCATTCAAATCATGTCAAATTGCTTCAAAGAGCTTTGGAGAACAAATGACAAATGCTGGACAGGCTGTGGAGAAAGGGGAACCCTCCTACACTGCTGATGGGAATGCAGTTTGGTGCAGCCACTGTGGAAAACAGTATGGAGATTCCTCAAAAGACTAGGAATAGACTTACCATATGACCCAGGAATCCTGCTCCTGGGCATATATCCAGAAGGAACCCTACTTCAAAATGACACCTGCACCCCAATGTTCATAGCAGCACTATTTACAATAGCCAAGACATGGAAACAGCCTGAAAGTCCATCAACAGATGACTGGATAAAGAAGAAGTGGTATATTTATACAATGGGATACTATTCAGCCATAAAAACCGACAACATAATGCCATTTGCAGCAACATGGATGCTCCTGTAGAGTATCATTCTAAGTGAAGTAAGCCAGAAGGAGAAAGAAAAATACCATATGAGATCACTCATATGTGGAATCTAAAAAAAAAAAAAAAGCATAAATACAAAAGAGAAACAGACTCATAGACATAGAATACAAACTTGTGGTTGCCAAGGGGGCGGAGGGTGGGAAGGGATAGACTGGGATTTCAAAATTGTAGAATAGATAAACAAGATTATACTGTATAGCACAGGGAAATATATACAAGATCTTATGGTAGCTCACAGAGAAAAAAATGTGACAATGAATATATATATATATTCATGTATAACTGAAAAATTGTGCTCTACACTGGAATTTGACACAACATTGTAAAATGATTATAAATCAGTAAAAAGTGTTTTAAAAAAAAAGAGCTTTGGAGATCAAAAATGCTATCCCATCTCAGAAAACCTAGTAGGAACAAGTTTCAACTCAGCCAGGTTTTTTAAACTCACAACAGCCTGCCATTGGTCATGGATTGGTTTTAAAACAGTCACAATTTTGTGAATTGTTCCCTACCCCTAAACTGAAATGCATGGTAAGTTTTTAACTGAGACTGTCACTAACGTCACTTGAAAATTTTTGCAATAGCCTTAGAGATACAAACAACAGCACATTGCAGAAATAGTTGACAATTCACTGTCTGGAATAGGATTTTAGTAACTCAAGTCTATACTATAATTTCCATTGGTTTTATATGGCTTCATGTATATAATGCTTTGTCACCAAACCAGATGGTAAGTTCACTGAGGTCAAGAATAGTGTCTTCTTTCTAGAAATTCTTCACAGTGCTTAGCACAGTGTACGTTTTAAGTAGATGCCAGGTAACAATGCACTAACCCCATTGTTTCCTCCCCTATTTTCTTCTCCACCCTACCCGACTAATGAGCTACCCTATACTTTCTCACAGCTACTCCCTAACCCATCCAGTCACCCCAGTCACACAAAACAAACTTTGCCATTATTCACTATAGCCAAGATATGGAGACAACCCAAATGTATATCAATGGATGAATGGATAAAGAGAATGGTGTGTGTGTGTGTGTGTGTGTGTGTGTGTGTGTGTAATGGAATATTTTTCAGCCTTAGAAAGGAAGAAAATCCTATCATCTGAGATAACATGGATGAACCCTGAGGACATTACTCCATTTATATGAGATATCTAAAGTAGTCAAACTCATAGAATCAAAGAATAGAATGGTGGCTGCTAAGGGCTGGGGGAGAAATAAAAGGAATGATTGCTCAATGTGTATAAAGTTTTATTTATGCAAGGTGAACAAGTTCCAGAGATCTTCCGCAAAACAGTGACTATAGTTAATAACCTGATATTGCGCACTTAAAACTTTGTTAAGGGGTCAATCTCATGTTAGATGTTCTTATCACACACACACACACACACACACACACACACACACACACACCCCAAAAAAAAAACCCAAAGAAAATCTTGGAAGTGATGGATATGTTTATCACCCTGATAGTAGTGACAGTATCATGGGTGTATGCATACGTCCAAACTCATCAACTGCACACAAGAAACACATGCAGTTTTTTGGTATATCAATGATACCTCAATATAACTGTTCTTTTAAAAAAATCCCTAGAACAAAAATTAAGATAAGCATTATAATTGTACTGTCTTTCAGGAACAAAGTACCCTCATTTGACAAATATTTAAGCACTAACATGATGAAGGACATTGTTCTCAATACCATAGATATATAGCAAGATGATTTAGACACAAATGGTCACATGAAGGAGATTCCAGGCAAACAGAGTAGATAAGATCCACATATAAGAAACTCTGATACAAATAGGAAAATGAACTGGATAAAATGCTACAGGAGGTCGAGGAGGGAGAAATAGTTTTTGGACACGCTGAGTTGGAAGCAGAGGTGGAAGAGCAGACACGCGAAGCAAGAAAGCACAAGAGCACATACCAAGAACAACAGCCTGTCTGAGTGTAGGATGTGGGGAGAAGAATACTTTAAAATGAGGTTGGAAGGTGCAGGTCAGGTTACAAAGGATTATCAAGATTTTGCTAAGGAGTTTGAGCTTTACCTCAGTCTTTTTATTACTCTAACTGCACCAGATTGTGCTGCAGTAAAAACTCCAAAGTCAGTGACTTAAAAGCACAAGGTTTGTTTCTTACTCGTGCCATGTATCTATCCTGGGTAGTCTATGGGCACGTGATTCGTGGACCCAAACCAACAGAGCAGCCACCACCTGGAAACAGAGGGACCGAGAATAGGGAAAATTGTACACTGGCACTTAAGGTTTCTGCCCCAACATGTCATGCATCACTTCTGCTCACACTTCACTGGCTAAAGACATGTCCACATCTAACTTCAAGAGGGAGGGGAAGTGGGATCCTACCATGTGCCTAGAAGAGTGGAGAGCCAGATACATTGGGTAGACAGGTCTAATGGCTACCACGGTCTGTCCTAAGGAGGCAGATATGGTCATATTGAAATGTCATAAAGATCACTTTAACAACATGTATGGGATGGATTGGAGGGCAGCTAAATGGAGGAAAGGAGCCTAGTCAGGAGGCCAGTACAGTATTTCAGGGGAGAGATATTGGTGGTCTGATCTAGAGCAAGGTGGGAGAATTAGAGAGAAGCGGACTGATGCATGAGACATTTAATGAGATATTAAGGAGAATCAACACGACAAAGCCAAAAGGTTGTGAAAGAAGGAGTCAGAGCACCTCCACCCCAATGTTCATAGCAGCACTATTTACAATAGTCAAGACATGGAAACAGCCTAAATGTCCATCAACAGACGACTAGATAAAGAAGTTGTGGCATATTTATACAATGGAATACTATTCAGCCATATAAAATGACAACATAATGCCATTTGGAGCAACATGGATGTTCCTGGAGAAGTGAAGTAAGCCAGAAAGGAAAAGAAAAATACCATATGAGATCGCTCATATGTGGAATCTAAAAAATAAAGAACATAAATACAAAACAGAAAAAGACTCATAGACACAGAATACAAACTTGTGGTTGCCAAGGGGGAGGGGGTGGGAAGGGACAGACTGGGAGTTCAAAATTTGTAGATACTGACAGGTATATATAGAATAGATTATACTGTATATACTGTATTATTCTATATATAGAATAAGTTTATACTGTACAGCACAGAGAAATATATACAAGATCTTGTGGTAGCTTACAGTAAAAAAGAATGTGGCAATGAATGTATGTATGTTCATGTATGACTGAAAAATTGTGCTCTACACTGGAATTTGACACAACATTGTAAACTGACTGTAACTCAATAAAATAAAATTTTTTAAAAAAGAAGGAGTCAGAGTAAATAGGGCTGCTGCTTGTAGACGTATCTGGTGGGCAGGGATTGTGGTGGTGGCCAGGGCTGTTGGGGTATGGCTGGAGGTGGAGCAGAGCTAACAGATAGACATACTAAGCAGGGCTTCATGGGGGCGGTTAGGACTGGTGAGTGTGGTTGGTGGCTGTTGATTTTTGGTGATGAGCTATGGATGGGTGTGGGGGGGTGAAATCCAATATGAGGTGGGGAGTAGCAGGAGTCTAGGCTGGATGGAAAGGTGGTGAAGAGCCAAATAGGAAAGGCCTTGACCACCACGGCAAGGTGTAAGTTTCATCATAAAGACAAAAAGAACCAGTGAATTATTTTTAATATCTCTGCCTGACAACGCTTCAAGTACCTGGACAAATATAAAGTGAGACAATCACGTGTAGAGTAAAGCCAAGGGAAGCAGACTGACCAGTATGTATTTGACAGAGCATAAGAGCAGAAGAGTGGGTTGTCTAATGCAGACTGCATTGTCATAACTCATATCTGACGTTTGACAACCGTCTAGACAAAGGTGAGTTGGAATACTTTCTGGTTTCTCTTACAGGATTTTTCTCCATTTTTTAATTTCATTCTCACCTTTCCAATTCATTTCCTACAATTCAGTGGCATTATTCAAATGATGAGCATGCCCCCAGGAACACCAAGCTTAGAGAAGGCTCTTCTAGCCAGAATCTGCCTTTGTGGATCGACCTCAAAATCTGGCCTTAGTGGAAAAACTGTCTTGAGTTCAGAGAAACAGGAGACCATCTGGTGGCTACTGAAAGGAAGTCTGAGAAGTTAGCCAAGGTTGATGGTGTGACAATCTCAGATCTGAAGCTGCTTTCATGGAGAAATTTAAATGCTACTGTCATCTCCAAGATTCACGTTAACACAAACTTCATCACACTTTAAAGCTCAGAAATTTGAGCAACAAAATGTAAAAAAAAAAAAAAAAAACAACCTCACAGAAATGAAATGAAAATTAGTCACTGGGATACTCATATTTAATACAGTTCAACAACTAAGCTGTAGACAAGTGGCACCTCCCATGTTGTAGCCATTGAAGCAAAATGAAATCTGTTAGAAGCTGCTGACATGCTACATTTACACTTTTAGGACACTTCCTAGGAAAAAAAATTACATTTACTTCTGTCAGCTAAATATTTTGAAAGAAATTAGAAAATATTCTACATGGAGCACCTACTGTAGTCCAAGAGAAGATAGGGAGAAAAAAGAAAGAAAAACATTCTAGTTTGGAAAGACCTATTTTACAGAGGCAAGGTAGATACATTTAAAGTGACTATTATGAAAATGTATTGATACCCACAAATACACAGAGCACTACCACTTTTTTTGGCATTTTCTCTGTGCCAGGCACCATATTATGCAATTTGTATATAATATCCCATTAATCATTTCAACTTCCTATGAGGTAGGTACTTAAGTCAGATACTGTTTTTGGATCTTTAAGTCCACACCTGACTTTCTATAATCTTCCCTGTACTGCTGGAAGCCAGAAAATCTATATTTCCAAGACTCTCTTGCCAGCTAGGTTCTGGGGAGCTTTTGCCAATGGAAGACCCTCCTATGAGATAGTGAAGTAGGAGGGAAGGGTGAAGCCAAATGCAGAATGGTTTCACCCTTCCCTCCTGCTTCACTGCATAAATGACCCCAGATAGGACCAGCAAAATAACTGCTCAGCCAAAATCACTGATCAACAGAATTGTGAGCAAGTAAAATGATTATGACTTTAAGCCACTAAGTTTTGGGGTGGTTAGGTATGAAGCCAAGCTAACTGAGACATCTCCGAACTATGAATGGACAATACTGCTCCTCCAGGCTCCAAAGACGTAAAATGACAGAAAGCTCATGGCATGCAAATGTTGGTTACTCCATACCTGAGAGAATAGCATTCATTTTCAAGAAAAATATACACAAACATTCCCCCAACTAATTCAAAATATATTCTGCCTATTTGAAAATCAACTGCTTAATACCACCCGATGCTAAACAGGTGGTAGATTTTTTTCTCCCTGGAGAGAGATGAAAAATAATTTTCAAAGACTTTTTTCAAAGAATTTTTTATGATTTATTGCTTCAGTCTCCTTTAGAAGGCAAATAAATATTTAATTCTTACATGGGCTTAATTCTTTGTGTAGTTTCACCTCCTATTCCCCCAATTATAAAAAGGAGTAAATCTTACGTGCTAAAGAATTATGTTTCTAAGATCACCCTTTAAACTTCCAGCTAAAATAATTCACACTCTACTTCTTTCATGTTTAAAGGGTGTACATTTCTCAGTGTCTTCAAGGAGGTGACACAGCTGATGTTTCTTAAATCCACAATTCTGCTTCCATGAAATCGACAAAGGCCTTCTCTGGCTTTCTAGGAAGACAAAAGATTCCATTTCCAGGCGCCTAAAGAAAGGATAGCTTTTTTGTACCATAAAGATTCAGAATACCCTGTATCAAGTGTCTTTGAGGTTTTGCAACTCTTTGACAACCCTACTTTTCTTTGGTCAAGAAAATCTGAAGCTCTAATAAGCCATTCCAGTGAAATTTCCCACAGAATACAATCTCTAGTAACTGTAGAATCAAGTTAGAATGAAAAAGAAATGTGACTTTTCTCTTCTGTGTCTAGGGTCTCTTATCAGAATTGTGAAGGTTTTGTTTCACTATTTTTCAAGAAATCAACTTGTCAGGATTTTTTCTCCCAGAGATCACTAACTCAATTGATTTGTGCTTATTGTTAATGAGGCTAAGGTCTTGATGAATTCAGTCTCACTGTGGGCCACTGGGGCTTTCCATAGGCAGACTTTACCCTTGACTCCAACTTCAGTCTGACCCCTGATCTTGGCCAGGTCATTTTCCACTCCAGAAGGACAAGTGACATTATGGCTGCATCTGTGCAAACATTTCCAACCATGGGAGCCTCGAGCTCTCTTTACAGGTGTAATGAGTTTCGCCTTTACTTCCACAAGACTTAACTGCAGCAGAAAGGTACTAACTTGAATTTGAGGGCTCTGGTATGAGGCCATAGAGAGCACATTTATGGTGTTTGAGGGCAAAATGATGAGCTGCTATAACAAATAGTACTAATAATACAGTGATTTTAAAAAAAGAAGAAGTTGATGTAACTCTCTCATAATATTTGTAATATATGTACATGTTCCAGGTAAGCAAGGTAGCTCTGATCCATGATCATTTAGGGATTTGATTTTCTTTCAGGGAGTTGCCCCTCTGTCCCTCAAATCATAGAAATCACATGTTTAGTTAAAGCTAGGTTGTCATGGGTTGCAGCATGGAGGAGCCATATTTACTCTCTTAAGGCCCGGACATGGCACACATCACTTCCATTTGCATTCTACTAAGAATTTAGTCAAATGGCTACACCTACTGCACAAAAGACTGTAGCAGGTAGAGCTATGCACCATGTTCCTAAGAAGAAGAGAACACGTTTTGGTAATCAACCAGCAGGCTTTGCCACCGATGGAAATTCAAGACCATCCCTATTTTGCTGTTTGCATACTCAAAACCACACTGGGAAGAAGAGCCGTCTCCAGCAAGTTCTAATAATAGGATGTCATTTTCCAAATCAACACCCATCACCCAACTAAAGCCACAAACTAGAGGAAGGAAGATAGCCACCTAAGCAAAGTCACAGACACTAGGAAGAATGAGAATAAAAAACTGCATTGTTCATCCCCCAATATATTGATGCCGTGACCCACGGGGATACAGCTCCTACTAGGGAGTGCTTGCACCTTACCCTAGCGCCTTTGGAATATGGAAAAGAAGAGCTATAGGGGAGAAGAGAGAGGATTACCAACATTGTTGAGTTCACCCTCTGGCCTAACCAAGACAAGGGGCCCTGCATTTTCATTTTGCACTGAGTCATGTATGAGGGATGGAGAGCTGGTGGAGAAAGGCTTTCCCTTTTCTAACCCCCAGAAAATGGTGCTGAGACACCTTCCATAAGTCTTCTGAGGTATCCAGCAGGATTGAGAAAACAATCGTACATAACTGTGGTCAATTCCATAACTGATCTTTACACTGGCACTTGCTCCTCCCCTGTTGGGCTCTTCCTTGTACCTCGCTCCTGCTTCCAGAGATTACATTCCCAAAGAAAAGACTTGCACAAAAGCTGTCACGGTCAGCGTTTAAGCAGGGGCCTTAGGTGATGAGAGTTCCTGCAGATATCTAGGGGAAGATCACTGCAGGCAATGGAAATAGTAAGCAAAGGCCCTGATGTGGGAGCATGCCTGGAACCTTCAAGGAACAGCAAAGAGGTCACGGTAGCTAGAGTGCAGTAACTAATAATGGGTGAGAGAAACAGGAGAGGAAGTCAATGAGCTCATGGAGAGGCTTAAAGATCCCTGAAAAGTACTTTGGGTTTTTCTCTGATAGAAAGGGGGAGCTACTGGGGCACTCAGTCAGAGAAGGGATGTGAATTTGACTTAAGTTTTTGTAAAGGACATCTGGTTGCTATGTTGAGGTAGACTGTAGAAGGCAAGGGTAGGAGCAGTGAGAACATTTAGAAGGCAATCTATCCTCCTCAGTATTGTGAGAGAGAAGATGACGGCTTGACCCAAGGTGGTAGCAGTAGAGGTGATGAGAGAGCAGATTCTAGATGTACTTTGAAGTAGAGTCAAAGGATTTGCTGATGAATGGGATGAAGGCGAGGAGTTGAGGACGCCTACAAGAGTCACGGCCTGGAGACTTAACAGAGAACAGGTCCCCAAGGAAATGGGAGACAGGGCGGAGCAGGGATGGTTCAGATAGGAAACAGGATGATCTGGGGAAGAGACAAGGGAGTGACTAAGGAACAGAACAATGGGATTCCCAGTTCAGGGTAACTCTTTCTCTGTATATAGTTTCCACTTTTCACTTGCCCAAAAAAGAATGACTAATGAGAAAGTAAAGTCACAGGCTAACGGGAAGGTGGTCAGTACCATAGTGGTAGCCACTCACTCTGTGAATACTCGGGGTTGACTTTACACACAGTTGCATTTGATCTCAGAGGTGCTCAGATATCATGACATAATTATGACAGGCCTATGTAAATAAGACAAATCATCTCTCCTGGACAGAGCATGGAACTGAGAGGCATGTGTGATGGGCTATGTGACCCATAGATTAGCAGTTCCCCATGAGCAGCCCGACTCTGGCCACCAGTCTTGACATTTCTTCACACACCCCCAAAAGAAAAGCTACTGACAAACCATTGAAAATTATGGTGAAGATTTCAGAGGGAGAATAGAAGAAACATTTACACCACACACAAGGTCATCAGCCCTCTCTTAGCATGTCTCAGTCTCAGCCTCTCTCTCCAACCAATGGGATATTTTTTCCTTCATCCACTTAGAGCTGCTTTGCTTCATTAACCTTCCCTACACTAGGACCTCTCATTCTTGCTCCAAACCCAAATCCAGCATCTCCAAACTTGTAACTCAGTCCATTTTGGCAAAAAAAAAAAAAAAGGAGGCTTTTCGAATTACTATGATCTACTCCCTTGGGTGGATGGTGGATTGAGGGCGAGCAGGGAGGAATTATAACAATTCATTTTCTTTTACACTAAGTGCTAAGGACTGTATCAAAAGACACAATCCCTAGCCTCAAGCATCCAACTAACCTATAAATGGATCACAGTAACTCAATGTCATAGTGTTATGACAGAAGTAAGCACAAGTACTATGGCACCATTTAGGAGGGGCACTTGGCTCATACAATTTAATAAGAAAAAACAACCAACCCAATCCAAAAATGGGCAGAAGACCTAAACAAGAAATTCTCAAGTAATGATACACAAATGGCCAATAGACAAATGGAAAAATGCTCAATATCGCTAATTATCAGAGAAATGCAAATCAAAACTACAGTGAGATGTCACCTCACACCAGTCAGAATGGCCATCATGCAAAAGCCCAAGAACAACAAATGCTGGAGAGGCTATGGAGAAAAGGGAACCCTCCTACACTGTTGGTGGTAATGTAATTTGGTGCAACCATTATGGAAAACAGCATGGAGATTCCTCAAAAAATTAAAAATAGACTTACCATATGATCCAGCAATCCCACTTCTGAGTATATATCCAGAGGGAATCTTAATTCGAAAAGATACATGCACCCCAATGTTCATAGCAGCACTATTTACAATAGCCAAGACATGGAGACAGCCTAAATGTCCATTGACAGATGACTGGATAAAGAAGCTGTGGTGTATTTATACAACGCAATACTACTCAGCCATAGAAAATAATGAAATAATGCCATTTGCAGCAACATGGATGGACCGGAGAATGTCGTTCTAAGTGAAGTAAACCAGAAACAGAAAGAAAAATACCATACAATATCATTTATATGTGGAATCTAAAAAAAAAAGAAGACAAACGAACTTATTTACAAAACAGAAACAGATTCACATAGAAAACAAACTTATGGTTACCAGTCGGGGAAGGAGGTGGGAAGGGATAAATTGGGGGTTCAAGATTTGCAGATACTATCTAATATATAAAATAGATAAACAACAAGTTTATACTGTAGCACAGGGAACTATATTCAATATCTTGCAGTAACTTATGGTAAAAAATATGAAAATGAATATATGTATGTTCCTATATGACTGTACACCAGAAATTGATACAACATTGTAAACTGACTATGCTTCAATAAAAATATTTTTTTTAAAGGAGGGGCACTTAATCCAGACTGAAGGGGTAGTAGTTACGAATGTCATTCCAACTTTTCTGAGCACCTACTATGTGCTAGACCCTGTACCACACACTAGTGATATGGAGATGAGTCCTACAGCCTCTGCTTTGTTGATGCCCTAAGCAGGTGCTTAGTCTGCCTATTGGGTGACACCTTTCCACCTCCTGAGACTGTCCTCCACTCCTGCGCTCAGTTTCCCCATCTGTCCATTGAAGGAGTTTGACCAGGGTTTGGCAGAACCAGGATTACAACCAGAGGCTTTTGGTTCTGACTACATGGGACTTAGACAGTCTTAGAGGCTGAGAAGTGTTGACTCAAACACTTTGTTCTCATTGCTCATTTATCAGCCCAAATGTATTGTTAGTAGAAATAGGAGGCTGTAGGCAGTGTGCAGGCCTCTAGAGAATTCCAGAGCTGATTCGCCTATTTATTTTCCCTGCCCTCGCCTCCACAGTCATTACCAGGACCAAAGAAGCCTTATCGTCACTGCATTTCCTTGGAACCACAGTGACATTCAGTGGCCATTGGAGGTTGAAAAACAAGTGTCAGGAAAAGCACTTGCTGCATGGTGGAGTAAGGCAGGGGTCCCAGCAATTTTTCCACTCAAACCAGCACAATCTGATCAAGTCCTGCTATTGCTAATGGAAATGCAGCTTAGGCCTAATAGGCTGGACCCTGCCCAAGACTATGACCAAACACCAGCTATTTATCCTCATTCAGTTGCCTCCATACACAAAAGAACAAACCTAAAAAGCTTACATGGTAATATCAATTTTTAATTTTTTTCCTAGATAATACTTCCTTAATGCAAAAAAAAATGGGAATAAAAATTTAAAAGACACAAAATGTTAAAGTCATTCACAACCTCACCACCCAGAAAAAACTGTCATTAACATTTAATTTATTTCCTTCCTGTCTTTCTATGGATCATAGAATGTTATCACTCAATACAGACACCTTCATTGCCTGCTTTCTGCACTTAGTGATATATTGCAGACATTTTTCCATGTCATTCTTCTACAACATTATTCACAATGGCCAAATAGTAGTCCAACATATGGCTGTACTGCGATTCATTTATGGATGTATCATAATTAGTTAACCAGTTCCATATTGTTAAAGCATTCAAATGGTTTCTAAATTTCAACATTATAAAATAATATTGTAGGAGTTCCCTCACAAATAACCTATCTGATTACTTCCTTGGCATTGGTTCCTATGATTATAACAACTCAGCTAAAGAGCATTCACATTTAATACTTTTGCAACATATTGCCAAATTAACACTCCAGAAAGATAATACCAATTTATTCTCCTAATAGCTGTATTTGAAAGTGCTTATTTCCTCATGCCCAGGTCAACAGTGGGTAATATCACTACTTTTCTTCTTTGACAGTGTCAAATGATAGGCAAAAAATGGAAACAATTTTTAAATGGCATGGCATTTTTGTTTACTTTTTATGTTTCATTATAAATGAATTTGAATTGCTTTCATTTTTTCACTGGCTATTTGTATTTGTTCCTTTGTAAATTGCCTGTCCTTGTCTTTTGCCCTTTTTTTTCTATTGGAATATTTATCTTCTTTATTGATTTGTAAACACTCTTTATGAGTTAACCCTTTGTCATACCATATAAACTTTTCTCAGGATGTCATCTTTCTGTTTGGCATATGGAAGTTTGACTTTTATACATTCAAATCTACTTATCTTTTCCTTTATGGTTTCTGTCTTTGGTGCCTTGTTTAAAAAGGCCTTCCCTTCTCCTAAGTCATATACTTTTTGTTTTCCCCCTGGTTCTATTATTTTGTTAATCACACTTAAGAACTGAATCCACCTGGAATTTATTTTGTTGAAGTGTGAGGTCAGGCTGTAAGTTTATTGAATAGTGGTGCCACAATTGTTAACTGGGGGAAATAATTTCTCCTTAACTTTTTTTTTGCTACCTTCAATATCAAGCACTGATTCTTTTTTTTAATTAACTACTGCTTTTATTAAAATTAAAAATAGTATAAATTCATTTGTGTTCAAAGTAGAATTTTTTAAAACTCTTAATATAACATTGCCTTTAAACTAATTTTAATTCATTTTTTAATTGAAGTATAGTCAGTTACAATGTGTCAATTTCTGGTATACAGCACAATGCCCCAGTCAAAGCATTGATTTCTGATGGTCTGTTTCTAGGCTTCTTATTCTGTTCCGCTGATCTCTCACTTGTAGCAGTTGGACATTTCACAAGAGAAGAGACATGTGCCACCTGACACAGCAGATGTGTACACCGACATACTTACATACTCACATATGTAGGCATAAGAGTGAGAAAGGTGGGAATTCTCAAAGATGCAACTTTGGAGTCAAGGAGGAAAATGAGGACCTCCAGGGCTGTGCCACTTCAATGAGACACAGTCAAACAATGGTTACCACCCTCCCTGTGCTGGGTGTCTTCCATCTGCCCATATCATCCATCTCCAACTTTCTCCACTATGCTTTGTACCCCAGAGGGATAACTTGTATGGACTTAATCAGTGGGTTTCCTTGCCTTTAAGCTTCTGCTTGGGTTCAGCCAGTGGGGAGAACCAGTTGGAGTTGGGAAGATGGTGAGAGAGTATTTATTCCTCTCCGCGCTCTCCCTATGGGACCTAATGAAGGCAACAGCTTCTGTCAAGGGGCGCTTTCCACGTGGCCACCCTCCTCATGTTCTGGTCACCACTCACGGCTTCCTCTGCTTTCCCCTTCAGGCATCAGATGTAACAACTCCTCCACTGTTGCTAGCCCTGAAATCCTGTACTATCCATCCTTGATTCCTCTAATCCTGCCCATATCTCTATTAAACTCTTCTCAAATTACTCAGATTGTGCCAAGTATTTGTAACTGGTCCTTGACTGATACATACCCCTTTAGAAGGGCATCATATCCTTAAGGATATAGGTTGCACTATGGCCCTGACAGAAATAATGATCTTAGACTCAGGTATAATAATTCCTGTCCCCTTTCCCCCTTAAATGCACTAAAGGCATTATCTCAAACACCAGAGTATATCAAAGACTTCTACACACACACACACACACAAAGAAGCAAGTATAGAACAGTATTTTAAAAGCTTTAATTGGGGTCCAAAAACCTTAATCACACAAAATGCAGGGTCACAGTATTGCAACATTAACAAAGAGCCGTATTTTTCAGTTGGTCTCTACGCTCAAGAAACACAAAAGTAAAGATCTGTTTAACTTACAGTACCCAGGAGAACTTACCTGAGAAAGTCCCAGATGATCACAAGATAGTCATGCCTAAGCCCATCCCTCCCCTACCCACCCCCATTCCTTCAGAAAATAAAGAAACTTAGCCTAGATGAGAACTGGGGACAGTTATAAGACAGACACAGAACAACAAAATATGTTTTATCAGAATTAGCAACATTATTAGCTTTTACTGTAGTTTAGAATTTAGATGGTACCATGTGGTGGGCCCAGTACAAGGAGATCCCGAGAGCATCGCTGGCCAATATGGCAGCCAGTTTTGTAGATACTGGGTACTGGCTCACCCATCCTTTATTCCCACTTCCTTCTAGTGTGATTTCTGTGCTGCAAAGACTGAAAAACTGAAAACCACATTTCACAGACTCTTTTACAGCTTGAGTTCTAGGTCGGAAACAGCTTCCACCAAATATGTGCACTTATGTGAGATCTGGAAGGCAGAAATGAAGACAAGGCCACCTTCCCTGCCCCTGTGGGCTCCTCTACCCTGGTAATCAAGGGCACGAAGACATGACAGTGTTCTGCAACAGTGTACCGGCATCTGGTCTCCAGCTTCCTGGGTGTCAAGAGGTAGTACATCAGTGACAACTGTATTTCCTGACTCCAGCTTCTGCTCCCTGGGCCACAGCCATGGTGCTATGTTCTTGAACTCAGGCATTTCAGTGGTGACTTCAGAGGTAGTAGCCAACTGGTGGATTGACTCTAAAAGATTCTGGAAGCCATTCCTTTAGGTCCAGACTGGATCCTACTCTTCCAACACTTCTAAGGATTTTTTTAAATATGGAATTTCCTTATTAAATCCCTTTCTACTGAAAATACCTAGCATGGTTTCTGTTTCCTATACCGAATCCTGACAGATACAGGCAGCCAGGATCAGGGTCCAGGATCTTTTACCAATTCCCCTCAAGACCTGAGTCTGGAAAAATACCAGTTAATGACAGGGGACTTTCAGGTAACAGCTAGCTAATATACAGGGAAAAATTCTTTATCCATCATTGGCCCAAATCATAGACACTGGCATCCTCCCCTTGGCTGAAGGCAACACTAGATGTAAGTATAGGAGTGGTGGAGGAACAGAGAGGAAGGGAGCCAGGAAGGTATCACAGAGTGTCTCCTCTGTGTCAGGTACTAACGTAGACCCTTTCACATGTTCTCATTTAATTTTTACAACACTCTGGAAGCTAAGTACAATTGTCCCCAATTAACACAACTCAGCACATAGACATTTCTGAATACAATCTGTCCATTCCCTTCAGGCTCAGATCACATTTAAAATAAAACACATTACCTAGCATAGGGACCCAGGTGGTGAATGGGTCTAGAATCTAAGCGACTCTGAGGACCTCAGTTCTAGAAGTATATGACCTTGTGTCAAGTGCTCTGTAATTAACATGACTTGGCTCCAATCTCTGTGTCTATTTCTTTCTGCTCTACTACCAACTGGTAAATTTCCTTTCTGTCATGAATCAACTTCCTGAGGGGATAATCTGTCCCTGTTCATCTTAAGCCTGGGTCACAAAAGTCAGCTGCCAACCTATGGATGGGCAGCATCCCTCAAAGGCAGGCATCTGTCTCTGGTCCAATCAGCTGTGACTGAAAAGAGGGTGTCTCAGGTCCTGGTAGCTACTCAGCAGAAGGATGAACAGGGAAAACCAGATTTTGGCATCTCTTGAAAAATCAGAATACCTGGACACACTGAGCCCTCATCTCCACAGACAAGAGGGGGAAGGGGCCTTCCTTTATATTGCAGTTTACAGCACCTCACTCATTTTTGTTATTTGCCCAGCCCCTTCAGACATTTGAGTTTGAGAAATCCTAAGTTCCATCCAGCTCTAACAGTCTTTAATTTTGAAATTCTATACTCTTCTGGATTCCTTTACACCGAAAACATTGTGAATTGACATGGGCCTCAATGAACAGATAATTTGGAGACAAGCTGGGAATACATTTCATTTATCCACCAATTTGATTTTCTAAATAGGGACTCTACATTTCCTCACTATAAAGCCATTATTCTCCTCTACTGGAGTTGCTGTAATTCTCAACATGCCATGTATTGTCATCATCCTGCCAAAATGAAAATCGTACAGAGAGCCTGCGAGGGCCTTATCAAATCAAGTGGAAGTGATTAAGGACCGTAGAAAAAATTAGAACAATTATATATACACTATTAAATAATGCAACAGATGAGAATCTAACTAGTCCTCAGATTTTCATAAGTAAGGTTTGCAATTTGATATTTGTTGACTCAATAGTAAATTGTCAATTCATTAAATGATTAAACCATTTATCAAAACTGTGAATGACAAAGCGATCAGAGACTGGGATAATCAGACACCGAGTCTGTTCTTTGTGTAAAATTCAAATGCACCCAGCATAATACAATTTTGTACTTAATGTCACTCACTTAATCAGCATATTTCTGCTCCAGTGTGAGATCTTTGTTTGAACACGAGATGCAACAGATATGGAAGCCACAAAAATCTCATTTATATAATCATAACAGGCATGTTATCATGGTTGTCAAAATTAATTAAATCTAATTTGCTCTATTTTCTAAGCTTAAAATTGACACAAAACGTTATCGTGAAAGGGAAAAATGCTAAAGGGTCACAGAAATAGGTATAAAAGTGAATATTTTTAAATGTCTGTATTTTGTTTTAGAAATCTAGCTAATATTGATTATGACAGATTAGAGTCCCCCAAACGTTTGAAAAGATCAGTTGAATGTGAACATTCACACTATGAAAGTCCAAACCTTTGGCTTCTTTTGAATAATAATGGTCCCACTGGGGCAATGACAATAAATGTAAATTTAGAAAACCTCTATTAACACAGAACTTCTCAAGAAGACATTGTTTCCTAAGGCAAGGGACATCTTTATTTCAGATTACACTGTCATCTTGATCATCCTCTATTTAGAGCCAAAGTTCTGCTCACATCAGCGCTTCTCAACCTTTGGTATATGTCAGAAACACTCAGAGAGCCTGTTAAATGTGCAGATTCCAGGGCCCCATGCTGGTCTTGATCCAAAAGGCCTGAAAAATCTGTATTTTCACAAATAACCCAGACAGTTCTTTTGTAAATGATCCAAGGACCACACCGTGAGAAACACTGACCCGCACAATGTTTTCTTTCTCCCCTTACAGTACAGTTGTTTTGAATCCTTGCATTATAAATCCTTTCAGTATCTCTCCTGAGTGCTTTCTGCATGCCCTAGGCAACCTCCACTAATATTCCCTGGGCCCCATCTCATCTCATTAGTCTGAACTGGAAGAAGTTACATTTTCTACATTTTCCTTCTCTGGATTCATAGCTCTCAGGCCTTCACACATGAGCAGTCTTCTTTGAAAGCACCAATTAGGTGGACCCTTCTGGAAAGCTTCCAGTCTTCCCTAAGCCAATCAGATCCCTAAGTGTTTCATAGCAGGAGCTCTTCAAGTAAACACATAAGCTGTGTTTCTTGCAAACCTCCCTGTTACCAAGGAAAGGCTTCTCGAAGCCTTTAGTGTCCTCAACACTACTCCACAGAGTAGATGAGATTAAAAAAAAAAGAAGGAAGACCTCAAACCGATCTATTTAACATCTTATTAGCAGTTCAAGAAAAAAGTTGTTAGTGAAGAGCTAGAATCATGTTTTCTTGAAAATTTGCAATGGTCTGTTGGTATGAATTATCCAAGTTATCGCTGAACCCTCTTACCACAGAGAGAGAATAGATAGCAAGCATCGCCTGGGAGCTCACTTGGGAAGCTTGTCACACAGATCAATGCCGAGGCCCTGCCCTAGACCAGGGTTGTTTACCTTTGGCATTACCCACATTTTGGTCAGATAATTTTTTGTCATGCAGGTCTGTCCTTAGCCCACAAAGCCTAAAATATTTAACATATGGCCCTTCACAGGAAAAGCGTGCTGACCCCCAGTCTAACTGAATTAGCCATTTACTCTGAGTTTTCAGGGAGACTGAAGGAAAGGAGGAGAGGCAAAAGTGAAATGGTAAACTTCTGACTTGTTTTAAAGCATATAAAGGAAACTGAGATAGCATAAAGACATCACAAAGCATGGAAAGACAAAACACAATTTCTTTCTCTAAATTAAACTTCTTTTTGGAAAAAAAAGTTTTATGTCCATTTCACTGGCAAGACCTTTTTTACCCCTTGTCTTGGAAATTAAAATGCTTCATATTTGTTCACACTTGCTGGAATTCTGCTTTCCTGGAGGTCATCAAAAGCTCTGAGTTTTACTTCTATCTTAGCTACTACAGAACCGCCTCCTGGAGAAAGAGCCTATTAGTAGCTGATTTTCCTAAGGCCATCTCAGTGCTCCTGATTTAGAAGACTGTGCCTGCTATATGGGAACCTAGGCTGAGAATGAGTGTCATAGCAAGGCTGGGCAGGGCTGATTAAAAAAACTGCTTCTATACACTGAAATAGTTACAGATGAAATGATACAATGTCTGGGAGTTACTTCAAAATAGTGGGGGAGAGTGGGTAGATCTATATGTGAAACAAGAGTGACTATCACTAAGAATTGCTGAAGCTGAGCAATAGGCAATGCATGTTCATTACATTATTTTCTCTATATTTGAAAATATTTGAGCATTTCAATAATAATTTTTTAATTAAAAAGAAAATCTGCTTCAAGTACCAGATGAGGCCAAAAATACTTCCAAACAAAAAGGAAAGAGCCTCAATTTTCTTCTGAAGCAGCATTTTTAATGTTTTGGAACTTGGGCCATGAGGAGACAGTGCCAAAATTCTTTAGCCCTAATTCTTAGCAAAATACCTAGCATGATGTAGGTGCAAAATAAATATTTATTGAATCAATGAACAAACCTATGTCTTTTATGTTGTAAGATCCTCCAGGAGAGTAATAACAACCATGATAACAGCAATATGTAACAATTATTGAGGATTTATTATGAGCCCAGTACTGTGCCAAAAACTGGGAATGCATCATTATTCCCTTCAATCCTTATTATAACCTCAGAAGCTTCATATGGGCATGGATGTTTACTGTTTATTCACTGATATGTCCCCAAGTGCTTGAAATATGACTGACTCAATAAATATTTGTTCAATGAATGAATCTAAAGCAGATACTATTATTATATCCCCTATGCAGATGAAGAATTTGAGGTTTAAAAGGTTAAGTTACCTGGCCAGAGTAAATGGCAGAGTTAAATTCAAATCCAGATAATATAATTCAAAAACCTCTCTTTCAACGACTAGCTGTACTGATGCTAATTCGCACTTTAAAGTCGTCTATTATTATAATGGTACCAGCCAGTAACCTTCAAAGGCCCTAAAAAATGCAATAAATGATGAAAATATTTTTATAGCAACTCAAACTAGATAGACTTAAGAGTATGAGGTACTGCTTGGAACAGGAATAAAAGGGAACTTAAACGTGAAAATGGGTCTCTCCCAAACACCTAAATGAAAGATCATTGTGAAATTTTAGAAGCATTTCCATTCAAGTTAGGATAAAGGCAAGGAATAATCTTGCCAAGGATAACCTATCAGCACTATTATTTATCACTGTATTGAAGGTCATAGACAAAACAATAAGAGAAATAATTAATATCTATTAGAATTGCAAAGGAAGATATAATATCATAGTTTTTGGAGAAAATAACCTGTTAGAAAACCCACAAAAAGCTAAAAAAAAACTACTAAAACTAAGAGAGTTTAGCAAGATTGTTGGATATAATATATGTTCTTATTTATTAGTAGCAACAACTTTTAAAATGCAAAATTAATTTAAAAAAAATTTTACATTATTCACCAAAAATTTCAAAACACTATGGTATCTAGGAGTAAATATAGTAAAAGTTATGTAAAATCTTTCAGAAGATAATAAAACTCTATTGAAGGATATTAAGGAAGACCTAGATAAATGAATATGCCACGTTCCTAGATGGAAATTATACATAGATGTCAGTTCTCCTCAAATTGACTTACTAATTCATTGAAATTCCAATAAAAATCCCAATTGGAATTAAAAATAAAGGGTCAGGAATAGAAATAAAGATCCTGGACAAGAACAAGGAATTTTGCCCTACCAGATTTTAAGACTTATAAAGAATAGTATATTTTAAATGTTGTATTAGTATAGCAATATACAAGCAGACAACTGAAACAGCTTAGAAAGTCAGAAACTGTCTATGTATATACAGTAGTTTGGCATGTGAAAGAGATGGGATTACAATTCAGTGGTGAAAAAAAATCCCAAATTATTCCAAAAGTTGTAATGGGATAAATGTCTTTCAAGGTTGAAAATGAGACCATTAGAAAACTAAATCTTGTATCGGTTACACAAAACAAATTTCAATGACCCTGTAACACCACAAACAAAAATAAGCTCAAAATGGATTAAAGGCCTAAATGTAAGACCAGAAACCATAAAACCCCTTAAAGGAAAATGTAGGCAGAACACTCTTTGACATAAATTGTAGCAATATTTTTTTGGATCTGTCTCCTAAAGCAAAGGAAATAAAAGCAAAAATAAACAAATAGGATCTAATTAAACTTAAAAGCTTTTGTGCAGAAAAGGATACCATCGACAAAATGAAAAGACAAACTAAGGAATGGGAGAAGATATTTGCAAATGATATGACCAATAAGGGTTAATATTCAAAATATATTAACAGCTCATACAACTCAACATCAAAAAAACAAACAACCCAATTTTAAAATGGGCATAAGACTTGAATAGACATTTTTCCAAAGAGGACATGCAGATGGACAATAGGCACATGAAAAGATGCTCAACATCACTAATCATCAGGGAAATGCAAATCAAAACCACAATGAAATATCACCTCACACTCGTCAGGATGACTGTCAACAAAAAGACCACAAATAATAAATGTTGTTGAGGATGTGGAGAAAAAGAAAGTTTTGTACGCTGTTGTTGGGAATGTAAATTGGTGCAGCCACTGGAAAACAGTATGGAAGTGTCTCAGAGAAACTAAAAGCAGAACTATCATATGACCCAGCAATTCCACTCCTGGGTATATATCCAAAAGAAACAAAAATACTAATTCAAAAAGCTACATGCACCCCAATGTTCATAGCAGCATTATTTATAATTGCCAAGATGTGGAAGTAACCTAAGTGTCCATCAACAGAATGAAATTTTGCCATTTGCAAAAAACATGGATGGACTTGGAGGGCATTATAGTAAGTGAAATAAGTCAGACAGAGAAAAAAAATACTGTGTGATATCACTTATATGTGGTATCTAAAAAATACAGCAAACTAGTGAATATAACAAAAAAGAAACAGACTCACAGATTTAGAGAACAAACTAGTGGTTACCAGTGGGGAGAGGGAAGGGGGAGGGGCAAGATAGAGGGAGGGGATTAAGAGCTATAAACTATTCTGTATAAAATAAATAAGCTACAAGGATATATTATGTACCACAGGGAATATAGACAATATTTTATAATAACTATAAACAGAGCATAACCTTTAACGACTATGGTTCATTATATTGTACACATGTAACTTATATATCATATATCAACTATACTTCAGTTTTAAAGAAAGAAGTATAGGTGGAGAAAGAGGAAATTGAACTGGACAATAGATAATATGAAAAAATTTGTGCGACTTCACTTAAGATCAAAGGAATACAAAGTAAAACAAGAATATTTGTGTCATATCTCTCATATTGGCAAAGAATTTTAAATCTGATAACACCCAGGGTGGTGAGGGTGTTCGGAAACAGGACGCCTGATACCTTTGTGATGGGAGTATGGATATCCACAAACTTTAGGGAAAACAACTGGACAGTATGAAGTAAAGTTGAAGATGTTCTTCCCTACAAACTCAGCCATTCCACGTCTGATTACCTACCCAAGAGCTACATTTCTGGAAGTGTGGCCCATGGACCCACAGGGGTCTCTGAGATCCTTAAAGGGTCCACGACAACCGTTTTCATAATACTAAGAAGTTGTCTTTTTCACTATGTTGCTGTCTGCATTAATGCTGCAGAATCAATAGAGGGCTGTGGTAGGCTGAATAATGGTCCCCAAAGATACCCGGTTCCTAATTCCTTGCAGCCTGCAAATGTTACCTTATATGACAAAAAGGACTTTGCTGGTGTGATTAAGTTAATAATCTTGAGATAGATTCTCCTGTGATGGGCCCTAAATGTCATTACTAGTGTCCTTGTAACAGGGAGGTTATCATGAGGAGTCTGACTCCATTTTCTGATGTTTGACTGCTGACAGCCTTTAAGCTTGACCCCTTTGTCTTCCCTCTTCTCCCTCACATCTAGAGCTGATAAGAAAGCCTGAGTGCTCTCTCCCTCGGCACTGATGAGAGAGTCAAAACACATAAGCCCCTGCCTCTGCACAGGAACTCTCACACTCACCCCATCCCCTAACCACAACAACTGTATATATTTTTTCATTTATTTCTTTGTTTGTTTGTTTGTTTAAAAAAGAAACTCAACCTAGTCTCCTTTCCTTGTTCTCCCATGTCGTTTTCAGATCTGCTTGAGGGGCTTTCCCTGCTTTTCCGAGAAAAGCCTCCATCCTGTAAGTAATAGGATGGTCACAACAGACACAGAGGGAGATTTGAACAGAAGAAGGCAACATGACAAAAGCAAGATGCTACACTGCTGACTTTGAAGGTGAAGGAAGGGATGATGGAATGCACCTCTAGAAGCTGGAAAAGGCAAGAAAACAGATTCTCCTCTAGAGTTTGGAGAAAGTGTAGCCCAGCCAACACCTTCATTTCAGCCCAGTAAAACTGATTTCAGACTTCTGACCTACATAACTGCAAGAGAATTAAGGTGTATTGTTTTCAGTCACCAAATTCATAGTAACATGTTACAGCAGCCCTGGGAAACTGGGAAGTGGCACCAAATTGTACTAGCAGAGTCATTGTGTTCATCACGACTATACGCAGTTTTATTTTGTTTTAAATGTCAGTTGCACTTAGGAATGTCTTTGATGGAGCAGTGAAAATTATTAATGTCATTGTTATAAATACTGACCCTTGAGTGCATGGGTTTTTAATATTTTATATAACAAAATGAGAGGTATGCATAAAGTACTTCCGCTGCATCCTGAATTATAATAATTGCCTCAAAGACAAACACTTGTGTAGTTTAAAAGCAACTTTTTTTTCATAAAACACCATTTTTACATAAAAGAATTACCGACAAACTTTGGTTATTCAGACTTTGGTTCTTGGCAGACGTTTCTCTAAAATTAACAAAGTGAGCCTGTCACTTCAAGGAAAACAACTGACAGCATTTTTGCCAATTATAAATTTCAAGTTCTTAAATAAAAGTAAGAATTTTAGAAAACTTGTATCTGCCACCATGAGCTTGACAGCTTTCCAAAACATGAATACTTTCCTGATGAGATCAATGGTTACAGTAACAAATGTAATGTTTTTATATTGTATCATGAAATATGTCAATATTTGGAAGATCTGCATAACTCAGTGAAGCAATATTTTTCAGATGATCAATGCACGATGTTACAAAGTCATGCATGGGTAAAAAAAATCTATTCAAAGTGGGGATATACTTATGGATTCTTCATGCATGAAAGCACAAAAAATTCAATGACACAGTTTCAGATTCCATATTGAAAGTAACCTCTAAGAAACTACCACTTGTCAAATTTTGGTGTATTATCAAATATCCACAATTATCTGAAATGGCTAATAAGATTCTCCTGGCTTTTCCAACTCCATATATGAGTGAGAAAGGATTTTCTTCCTATATTTCAACCAGAAAAACGTATCACAGCAAGGCAAATGCAGAAGCAGATAAGAGAATCCAGCTCTCTTCTATTACACCAGACAGTAAAGAGATTTGCAAAAATGCAAATGCTACTTCTTTCACCAAATGTCTTGTTGTTTTGAAAAATATAGTTCTTTTTATAAATTAAATAATTGTGCTAACCTGTAATGGATATATTATCATTTTAAATGAATTCATAATTAAATATTTTTAAATTTTCCAGTTTTAATTTCTAATACAATAAATACAAATAGGCATAGCTCACAAAAACAAAAGCTCTTTGGGGTCCTCCATGATTTTTAAGAGTACAACCAAAAAGTTTGAGAACTGCTGCCCTAGACAAACTCTTACACATATAGTCAAGAAAATATGTCCATTGCAGCTTTGTTTGAAACAGTGAAAACCTGTAAACAATTTAAGTATCCATGAAGAGGTAAAAGAAGAAATAAATTGTGTACATTCATACTATGTAATCATATATCATTGTTAAAATGAAGAAGAGTTACAAGTATTACCATAGGTGAATATCAAAAATATAATGGTAGTAAATTCAAAATGGCTTACAGACTTAAACATAAGACAAGACACTATAAACCTTTTAGAAGAAAACATTGGCAAAACATTCTCTGACATAAATCTCAGCAATGTTCTCCTAGGCCATCTACCCAGGCGACAGAAATAAAAATAAACCAATGGGACCGAATCAAACTTACAAGCTTTTGCATAGCAAAGGAAACCATAAACAAAACAAAATGACAACCTACAGAATGGGAGAAAATACTTGCAAATGATGTGACTAAAAAAGGCTTAATTTCAAGCATATATAAACAGCTCATACAACTTAATAACAAAAAGTAAAAAAACCCAATGCAAAAATGGGTAGAAGATCTAAACAAGCAATTCTCCAAGGAAGACATACAAATGGCCAATAGGCACATGAAAAAATGCTCAATATCACTAATTATCAGAAAAGTGCAAATCAAAACTACAATGAGGTATTACTTCACACTGGTCAGAATGATCATGATTAAAAAGTCCATGAATGATAAATGCTGGAGAGAGTGTCGAGAAAAGGGAACCCTCCTACACTGTTGGTGGGAATGTAGTTTGGTGCAGCCATTATGGAAAACAATATGGACATTCCTCAAAAAACTAAAAATAGACTTATATGATCCAGCAATCCCACTCCTGGGTATATATCCAGAGGGAACTCTAACTTAAAAAGATACATGCACCCCAATGTTCATAGCAGCACTATTTACAATAGTCAAGACATCGAAACAGCCTAAATGTCCATCTACAGATGACTGGATAAAGAAGTTGTGGGATATTTATACAATGGAATACTACTCAGGCATAAAAACCGACAACATAACGCCATTTGCAGCAACATGGATGTTCCTGGAGATCATCATTCTAAGTGAAGTAAGCCAGAAAGAGAAAGAAAAATACCATATGATATCACTTTTATGTGGAATCTAAAAAAAAAAAAAGGACAAACGAACTTATTTACAAAACAGAAACAGACTCACAAAATAGAAAACAAAGTTATAATTACTGGGGTGGGGAGAGGGTGGGAAGGGATAAATTGGGAGTTCAAGATTTGCAGATACACACTACTATATATAAAATAGATAAACAACAAGTTTATACTGTATAGCACAAGGAACTATATTCAATACCTTGTAGTAACTTATGGTGAAAAAATACGAAAACAAATATATGTGTGTATATGTATGACTGAAGCATTATGCTGTACATGAGAAATTGACACAACATTATAAACTGACTATACTTCAATAAAAAAAAAAATATATATATATACCAAAAAAAAGCTTTAGGGTGGTCATCACTGTTTAGTGTATATGCATGAATCCAGATGTGTACATATTGAAGTCTATTAAAACTATTTGATTTTGAAAATAAAAGCTATGTAGAGGATTGGTAACTGAGAAAGAAAAATGGTCTTTTATGTGGTTTGTTCTCAGTCATGAAGGTGTAAAATATTATTTACTTTCTACACATTGTACCCAGATGGCAAAAGTTTGTTTGTTTTTCTTACCCTACCCAAATACAGTCACTCAAAAGGGTCTGTTAACTTTCTTGTTTTCATGCTGTTAAAGAGTATAATTAAACAGAATAATAATGGCTTCCACAGTTACAAAGTGGTCAAAATTAGTAATCTTCTTTTTGTTACTTTCTCTTTTAGCTATTATAAAGTATTTTTCCATCATTAATAGCACAGACAAGATTGTGGCCATTTCCTTTTGGGGGCATCTGTGTTATTAACTGGAAACTCTTGCTGTTGCTCTTCTCTGAGATGGGCCACAAATACAGAGATTCAAAGTAATAAAATCATCAAGGCTTTTTATATCCAAATTACTGGCAGCACTTCCTAGATGACCACTAGGTAACACCAAAGGCCTGCTCCTCCACTTGGTAACCCATTGCAAAATATTCACAACAAAGAAGATGCTAGAAATAATTAGGTATGTTCAATATGCTTTAAATTTTTCAGCCGTTAAATTTTTTTTCTGCCCTTTTCTTTCTCCTCCCCTTCTGAGAGGTCAATTACACATTCGTTGGACTGCTTGATATTCTCCTATGTCTCTCTACATTTTTCTTCTTTTTTCTCTCTGTTCTTCAAAATGAGTTTCCACCTTCTATTTATTGTTGAGCCCATCTAGTAAATTTCTTTCAGTTACTGTATTTTTCAGCTCTAGAATTTTTATTTTTTTGTTGTAGTTTCCATATCTCTGTTGCAATGCTCTCACTCATTGAGAACACATTTTCCTTTAATTCTTCCAAAATTTTCCTTTAATTCTTTGAACGTATTTACGATAAATGTTTTGAAGTCCTTGTCTGCTAAATCTGATATTTGGGCCCATTCAGAGTCAGTTTCTATTGACTGCTTTTTCCCCTATGCCTGGGTCTAACTTTTCTGTTTTTTTCAATGGCTAGCATTTTGGGTTGAAAATTAGACATTATAGAAAATATGTTGCACTGACTCTAGATTCTGATATGTTCTTAGGATTACTGACTTTTTATTCTAGTAGAGTGTTAACTTACCTGAACTGAAACTGCAAACTTTGTGTCCCTGTGGTATGCAGCAACTGATACATCTGCTTTATTCTTGTGGCTGTCCACTTAGATTTTTAGCCTGGCCCCCTGTGGAGTCTCCCGTGTGCCGGTGTAATTTGACACAGCTAAGATTTTGGACAGAGATGAGGCTCAGCCTTTCTGTGGTTTCCTTGACTCCAAGGTTTCACACCTAATTACCAGCTGTCCTGCTGGTCTTGAGCTCTGTATACTGGCATTTCAACTTTACCATTCATATTTTAGCCATTGTATTCTTCATGATAGACAGTAGCATAATCAAGCTCATATGCACTGTCAAAAATGTGACCTTTTTGGGACCAACAGCTTTATTGAAATATAATTCACATATCACATAATTCACATATATAAATTGTACTGTTCAATGATTTTTAGTATACATACAAAGTTCTACAATCATTACCATAATCAATTTTAGAATATTTCATCATCCCAAGAAGAAACCCCTATACCATTTATCTATAATTGCCTTACCCTCTAAGGCAACCACTAATCCACTTTTAATATCTTTACATTTGCCTATTCTGGATATTTTGTATAAACTGAATCTTATAGTATGTGGTCTTTCAAGACTAGATTCTTTCATTTAGCATATTGTAGCTTCATTCCTTTTTATGGCCAAATAATTTTCCATAGTATGGATATACCACATTTGGTTCATTCATTCATAAATTGATGATGATCAACTCTACTTTTCAAATATTATGAATGATTCTGCCATGAACATTTGTACAGGTTTTTGAGTGAGGAATGTTTTCATTTCTCCTGGGTGTATATCTAAGAGTAGAATTGGTATGTCAAATAGTAACTCTATGTTTAGCTATTTGAAGAACAGCCAGACTCTTTTCCAAAGTGGCTATACCATTTAACATTCTCACCAGCAGTATACGAGGATTCTCATTTCTCAAAATTCTGGTTATCGTTTGTTATTGCCTGCCTTTTTTTTAATCATAGCCATCGTGCTAGGTGTGAAGTGGCATCTCATTGTGGTTTTGATTTGCATTTCCCTGATAGTTAATGATGTTTTGTGTGCTTATTGGCCATTTCTCTATTTTCTTTGGAGAAATAATTTCAGATCATTTGCCTATTTTTTAGTTGGATTATGTCTTTTTTTAATTACTGAACTGTAAGATTTCTTTAGGTAGTTCAGATACAAATCCATTATCAGATATATGATTCACAAATATTTTCTTCCATTCTATGAGTTGTCTTTTCTTTTTTTTTGATAGTATCCTTTGGAAGTACAAAAGTTTTTACTTTTGATAAAGTCCAGTTTATCTATTTTTTTTCCTTTTTTGCTAATGCATGTGGTATCATATCTAAGAAACCACTGACAAATCCAAGTTCACAAAGATTTATTTCTATGTTTTCTTCTAAGAGTTTTATACTTTTATCTGTTACATTTAGGTCTTTGATCCATTTCAAATCAATTGTTGTATACTGGGTGAGGCAGGGGTCCAACTTCATTTTTTGCATGTTGATATTCAGTTGTCCCAGCACCATCTGTTGAAGAGACTATTTTTTCCTCGTTGAATTGTTTTGATATTCTTGTTGAAAATCAACTGACTATGAATGTGAGGGTTTATTTCTGGATCCTCAATTCCATTCCATTTATCTATATGTTTATCCTTATGCCAGTGCCTCATTGTCTTGATTATTTTTGCACCATAGACAGTTTTGAATCAGAATGTGTGAGGTCTCCAACTTTGTTGTTCTTTTTCAACATTGTTTTAGCTATCCTGGCTTCCTTGAACTTCCATATGAATTTTAGGACCACTTTGTCAATTTCTACAAAGAAGCCAACTGGAATTCTAGTAAGGATTGGGGTGAATCTATAGATTAATTTGGAAAGTACTGCTGTCTTAATGACAGTAAGTCTTCCACTCCATGAATATAGGACGTTTTTCTATTTATTTATACCTCGTTTAATTTCTTTCAATAATGTTTTATATTCTGAAGAATATAAAGCTTGCATTTCTTTTGTTAACTTTATCCCTGCATATTTTAATCTTTTTGATGCTATTATAAGTGGAATTGTTTTCCTAATTTCATTTTCAGTTTGTTCATTGTTGTTGTATGGAAATACAATTGATTTTCCCATATGAATTCTGAATCCTCCAACTTTGCTGAACTCGTTTAGCAGTTTTAATAGCTTTTAGTGGATTCCTTAGAATTTTCTATATACTAAATCATGTCATCTGCAAACAGGTATAGTTTTACTCCTTCCTTTACACTTTTAAATGCCTTTAATTTCATTGGCTTGTCTATTTGCCCTGGCTAGAACTCCAATAAAATGTTGACTAGAAGAGTAAGAGTAAACATTCTTGTCTTGTTCCTCACCTTAGAGGCAAAGCTCAGTGGCTTATAACCTTCATTTTTTGTTCATATTACATGTAAGCCATGGGCCGACGGAGGGTCTGTTGGCAACCATGCTTGATTCTTTTTAGCTTTACTCCGTAGACATAGATGTCTTCTCATTTTGGGGCCCAGCCTGAGGCTTTACCTGGACTATACTATTCTCTTGGCAGAGGGTAAAAACAAGAGGCTTTGTTAAACCAAATAATCACCTTAAACCTCTACTTGGATGTGGCATATGTCATATCCACTCACACTCTATTGTCAAAGCATGTCAGTCAAACTCAAAGTCAAATCTGTACTCCTTCTACAAGAGGCATGGCAAGTCATCTGGCAATGGGTAAGGATATATAATCTTCTTACAGGAAAGGTGGGGGGTAAATAACTGTGAACAATAATATCATCTACCCTATTGACTCTATGTCTAATGTCCATTACCTCTAAGAATTACAGAAAATGATTAACTAAGCAATATGTTCAATTACTATCTTGACACAAAAATACAATGTGGTCAGCTAGTTTTTGTGAGCAAGACCATTCTTTAGAAATTGTGCAAGGTCACAGAAGATTATATAGGCAAAGTTATCTAAAACTTCAAAATAAGGAAAAATGATGATTATATGACTTTCCAAGTACCATGGCAGCATATTTTCTTATAAGCCTTTCAGTCACCTGATTCAAAGTCTGTAACTTTACCTATCCACAACTGATTAGAGTCCAGAGAATTTCAGTCTTGTAAAGTTAGAAGTTAATTTGCAGAAAACTACTAAGAAGTGATTCACTTTTTGGAGGGTGCTTGATTCAGTGAATAACCTCAAATTTTTCAGTTTATAGTACTATAAACCATTAACCAATTTTGAATCTAATGTAGTCATTTTATTTTGGCATTCTTTTCCCAACTGGCTAGATAAATCCCTGTTTTTCAAATGTTCTCTGAACAAGCATTTTTGTCTATCTGCTGATTCCTTCATTACTTGTCTGGAATAAAACACTGCTGTGTGCTAACTAACAGATTACTTTGTCTAAGACTTGTGCTTTTATAGAAATCACCTACTCCAAGCAATTTCCCCTGAACCCTTCTCCCTCCAACCTCTCACCTATCACCTGTGCTCTCACGGCACCTGTACTTTTCCTGTCAAAGCACTATTCACATTGCATAGGAATTGCCTATTGATTTATCTTCCTCCCTTATCAGACTGCAAGCACCTTGGCATAGATCTTGCCTTGCTTGGATCCCCAGGACCAAGAACAGTGTCTCCCACATCCTACATAGTCAATCAACATTTATGGAATGAATGTTGCTCTGTGATTGCAGCAAGTTGATGACAAATAATTAAAATAAATGAATGAAGCAAGAAAATTTGGTCTTTAGAATTCAGGGGGAGATATCACAATAGCCATAATAGCCATGGAAGAAAATTAAGGTGAGAAAACATAGCTCATCTTCACTTTCAGAAAGGCTAATATGCAAAATTCAAGTTTAGGGTACAAAGTACACATCCATTTTCCTAATGCTTCTTTGTTTCATTAAATAATTCACTAGTGTTTCTTGAAACAATAGGATCTCCTCCTGTGTTTAAGTGCCTCTTAATAACTATCTGACTGGGTTTGTTTTAGAATCTGTTGACAAATGAAGATCAGAAGTGAAAATATAAATCAATGGGAAAACTATTTGATTTATGCAAGTGTGTGCTCTAAAGCACTTTACAGGAACAGATTTATTGTGTAAAGTGAAGCAGGAGTACCCAGGAGTGCCTGGATAATGAACAAGTTTAGCTTACAGGCCAACAGCTCTCTATCTCTAAAGGCCTTAGGATAAATTAAAAAAGAGGGGGTGGGAGAAGTGAATGATGTTTCTATGCTTCATTTTAACACCTTTAATACTTGCCATCTTACTTCACTTTCTCCCTGATGAAACCCTTCCTCCCTCTCTAAAACAAAAAGGACATATTGTTAATAATGCTAACATTTAACTAAGCCACATGAATCAGAATTTTAATGGAAATGCATCACTTTAACTTTAGCATGTGTCTCAGTTAAGCCATTGAGTGTGTTCTCCAAATGTGGACGTTTTGTTAACTAAACAGTGGTGTTAAAATGTCCTAAGGAGGCTTTCTGACTAAACATTAAAGCAAATCACTTATTTCATACCTCAGCAACTTAATGCTTTGCCAAGGCAGAGAATGCATGTTGGACATATATTTCTTACTTTGAAAAAGAGTTTAAGCTCTATTTAGACTAGTAGGCACTCAGAATTTCCCTGGACATATCCCGCAGGGAACAGTGAGATGTGGCTCCTGAAACATGCCTAATGATTTCATCTTTCAACATACTAGCTCTAAAGAGATTGGGAGTAAGACTGCCTGAAAGGTCCCCCTGGCTGATATCTTCTATTACCCATAATGTTCTTTCTTTAAAGGTTAGCCCATTCTTGTTCCTAGGATGTTACACATCTACATTTTGTGTCTGCCAACAGAATTGAACAATTAAAGAGTCCCTGTGAAATTGTGCCATGTAAATTGCCTCAATGAGTGTTATTTTAATTACAAAGAGAAGAAGATGTGTTTGGAAAATTTTGAACTCCAATGGTTTTTTAAAAGTTGCTCTAAACTAATATCCTTCCCAAAATAATGGCCACCTCCACCAAAGTAAAAATAACCAGAAAGCAAATTTTCTTTAGCTATCTCATCTTCTGTCAAAAATAATTATATCAGCCTTGAAAAGAAAAACCTTCTCTGCTATTTGTCAAGAGTTATAGAAAAGGAGTAGCACCCATTGTTATATATATTATGTAATATTGGGTTGTGCTCCAAAATTTATTTGTAAGTCAGCTGTTTGAAACTCAGAACATATTTTACCATAAGAACAAAGGGTAGTTAGGGTCCCAGACCAGCTCACAAAAGCCTACAGATTGTAAATCCACCTCAACCATGGAGCTACTGCTATCAGTCGAAGGAGAGAAGAGAGGAAGGATCTCCTTTTCCCTTCCTGTTGCAGAGCAATTTAAAGAAAACTTTCCCAAAAGGCCAAGTTTCTGTATAGTACCCTCTGTTCTCTTAGTAACCGTCTCCCAATGTCTTTAACCTCTCTTAAACACCTCAAGGCTAACACAAGCTGTAGTTTCACATTTGTTGAGGGAGAGGACAGCAGGCTGAGCAACAGGTATTAGGGACTCAGCCATGATGTCTTGTATATGAGATATGGATACCAACTCTAGACTAACTGGGATACAGAGAAAGGACTCTATTCATGGATCTGGGGCACATAGGTGGGGTTAGCCATAAAGGGGCAAGAGAAAACTCGTGTTACCAAAACCTTCACTTAGGATTGAAGCAGAACCAGCAGTAAAGCTAATGTCTGAGCTGCTGAAACACTTGTCCAGCACTTTTCATACCCCTCTAGCCCAAGGATAGGATTGGGCCCAGAGGACCTTAATGGTCCAAGTGAGATGAACTGAAGAACAATGAAGGCAGGGAGTCAAGCAGGTGATAATGATCTGTTGATCTGACTTAGAAGTTTTTATTCATTTGGAGGAAATTACAAATAAGTGAAATATTTATTTTGTACCCACACTGTGCCATGCACTATGTTAGGGGCTGGTATTAAATAGACCCTACACTCATGGAGCTTATATTCTAGATCAGTGATGAAGAGTTCACAGGAACAAAACAAATCCTCAATGAAGAGGCAAAAGAGGGAAAAGCACAATTGCTCCAAACCCTCTACCACTTAGACCTCCAAACCAGCTACCTTATGTTTTGCAGGTGAGTGAAATGTAAAGTATGACCAAGTCAATTATTTCAAGAGTCAAACAGTTAAATATCAACTGTGACATATTCTCACAATGAAACTGGAGGAAGCAAGCAAATACAAAACCCAGAAGCTTAACTTGACAAATCAGCCCAAGGTAAAACCACCAAGTGGGTCGGGTCCTTTTCGGCAAATTGCCCATCTCTCCTTTCAGCTTCAAGTAGCTATCCGAGCTGCCCATTGTGGCATTCTCCCAAGATCAGGCCATGTCCCTTTCTCTGATTTTCCCTAGGTAAAACTTCTCAGTGCTTTCCTAGCAAATATGGGAGCATGAAGCTGTATCACCAGAAATCATTTGTGCTTCAGTGCTAGTGAATTGATTGCCTTCTCCCGTAATGCCTTAGCTTAATGAATATGCACATCTCCAGAAGTGCTTGTAAGGTGCTTAACTATGATTATTTCACACACCACAGCTACCCAGTAGGGAAGATATTTTGGAACCAGGGCCTTTCAGTGTCCACTTAAACTACACCTATAGACCACTACCTCCCTCACCTATATATGAACATAACAGGTCTAGAACCAAAAATCTCTGGAAAGTTGATACCCCAAGGAGTTCTCCATCCTCTGATTTAAAAAAACAAACATTTATAGAGCTGTCTATAAATATGGCCAGCCGCCATTGTATAAATATCTCATTTAATCCTTGGGACTACATTATGAAATGATTGTCATGATTAGCCTCACTTTACGAATGAGGAAAAAGAGACAGAACCCATCTAAAAGAAGGCAGGAAAAAAGGGAAAAAGGAAGAGACAACAGGACAAATAGAAAAAAAATAGCAAGATGTCAGATTTAAACTTAACCACTCAATAATTGCATTAAATGTATTGTCTAAACACCCCCAATTAAAAGGCAGAGATTGTCAAATTGGATTAAAATGCAGGAAAACTCATTTTCAATATAAAGGAAAAAGTTGAAAAAACATACTATGCAAATATAATCAAAAGAAAGCTTGAGAAACTATGTTAATAGTAAACTAGATTTTAGAATGAGCAATATTACCAAGGGTAAAGAAAAATATTTCCTTTTGATAAAGGGGTCAATTCACCAAGAATATATAATCCTAAATGTGCAGGCATCTAATCACAAAGCTTCAAAATACATGAAGCAAAAACTGACACAACTAAAAGAAGAAATAGAACAAATCCACAATTATATTTGTAAATTTTTAAACACCTCTCTCAGTAATTGGCAGACCAAGCAGAGAGAAAATCAGCAAGGATACAGAAGATCTGGAACACCACCAACAAACTTGACCTAATTGGCTTTTATGGAACACTGCATCCAACAAAAACAGAATACACATTCTTTTCAAGTGCACATGGAATATTCGCCATGGTAGACCAGCTGCTGTGCCATAAAACAAGTTTCAGTAAATTTAAGAGGATTTAAATAATTCAAAGTAAGTTCTTTGACCACAACAGAACAAAACTGGATTATCACTAACAGAAGGATATCTGGAAAATCTGCAAATATTTGGAAACTAAGCAACATACTTCTAAACACATGGGTCAAAGAATAAATCACAAGGGAAGTTGGAAAATATTTTGAGCTGAGTGGAAATGAAAACACCACAAGTTAAATATGAAAACAAATATATGTATGTATATACATGACTGGGACACTATGCTGTACACCAGAAATTGACACAGTGTAATTGACTGTACTTCAATAAAATAAAATAAAGAAAAAGAAAACACCACACACGTTAAATTTGTGAGATGCAGCTAGAGCAGTGGTTAGAGAAACTTACAGCATTGAATTATTAAATATTTATGCAGCCTCCCACTCACCAACATAAGGATATTCATGCAAAGAAAAGTAAGGAATGAAGGACAAAACCCAGCCCTGAATGCAACTCCAATCATAGAAAAGTGAACCACTGCAGGTAAGAATTAAAGGAGAAGGTATAAGTGGTATCAAAACTAGTTCCGAACCCCAAACTACTTACCTTGGTAGTAGATGCTTCGTGCTAATTCAGGTCTAGGCTAACAGGAGGTTAGGTGCGGGAAGGTCAGTGAAGGCAGGCTGGAGAAGGCGGGGGGTCAGAGTGAACCAGAGCAGCACGTTGCTGGCAGAGTTGATGAACTCTGATCCCAAGACAGAGGCTTGATTTTAAAATGTTTCTTGCTAAGGATGGTTTTTCCCTGGGGCCTAATATGCTTATCCCCTTATAAATAAGAAGCCTCTGGATGGGTTCTGTCCCTAACTGGGATAAGAATAGAGATGGCAGGATTGCAGGCTGATTAAACTCTGTTAATTCCCAAATATGGTCCTTACATTAGAATCACCCGAGGAACTGTTTTTAAAACTTCTCCAGGCCTGCACCCCCGGAGAATCTGACTCAGTATATCTGGAGTGAAGGGCCTAATACGTTCAGTTAATTCTGATTCTGACGATTCCTAGTTTGCATACTGGTATA
The DNA here is from genome assembly GCF_009834535.1 of Camelus ferus. Lineage (NCBI taxonomy): Eukaryota > Metazoa > Chordata > Mammalia > Artiodactyla > Camelidae > Camelus > Camelus ferus. The sequence continues at coordinate 95,669,795 of NC_045732.1, read as the reverse complement.
AGTATTAACAGTAAAAATAATTGCTAACAATTACTGAGTACCTGCCATGTGCTAGGTCCTATTTACACACTTTACATATGTTGTTAGATTTAATTCATGAACAAAAGGGCATTGTGAAGACCAGGTGAGGAAGTACAAGTGGAGCTTATCTACACTCAGGAAACAAAGAAAATCATCTTGACATAGAGGCAATAACTTTTCCATGACCTGTAAAGACATGAAAAATGTGATTAACACTGACTAAGGCAATAAAAAGATTGGTGATATCAGGCTTAGTCATGAAAAAAGACCAAAAAAGGATAAAGTTTAGAGGCAGCGTGGACCCATATACAAAGAGGTATGATCCAAACTTGGGCCAGTACAAAAACAGATTGACTTCAAGGATTCTGTACTATACCAGAATTCCTCATCTGTTCAACATTCTGCCTCCTCCAGTGCCAACTCAGGGTTAAACCAGATCCAAAAAGACCTACACCTTCTAGGTTCGAGTAGAAATAGAATGGCTTCCTGCATATCTAAATCCTTCATGAAGTCTTCCCAGATCACCTTGGTGAGAACAAGTCTTCCCAAATCACAGTCTGAGGTCATTCTTACCCTCAGTACTCACCATCATCTTAAAGTGTAACTGCCCCCCGATGGCATGTGGTATGAATACCTTACTCATTTTATGTTTCATTTCCTGCTTGCATCTTGTAAGCATGATCTTTTGTCTGTATTATTGACGTCTTGGATCAATTATCCTGGAAAGCACAAAAGGTGCCTGCATAACAGTACCTAGCAGTGGTATATCTAATTATCATTCATATTCTTTGATAATGATATATATAACCCTAGGAGATAAGTACCACCACATACTGCATTGAAATAAGGATCGTGAAAGCCTTGAATATAGTACAATAATATCATAACATCATTCAGGTTAAAATTTTGTGAGGGTGGGGTAACAGCTCTTTAACAGTCTGATACTCAAATCCAAGGACATCTAGCAGTCATCTGACAAAAACCAGAGGTCACCTAAGCTAGAGCTTAAGTACCAGGTCATTTTCTAGCTCCTATTGTTGAAAGGAAAGCAATTTCTGAAATGCAATACTGCATTTTGCAAGTTTAAGTGCCCTGTGCTCAATCAAAATCTCCTTTCCTTCTTCTCCATTAACACCTCCATTTAACAACACATCAAAGGAATTAAGCTTTGTCAGCCTGGCCTATGTAGAAATGGTCATTACAGCTTAAAACAGAACCCAAGTGTCAGAAACAAAAAGCAGTTCTTCTTACATAAATGTATATCTTCTCAGGTTGCCACACTTCCTTTGGTCACTATTTCCAATATTCCTCCTATTGTTATTGTTATTTATATCAATTTGCATTTATAAATACAACAAAAACTGTATTCAATCAGCATGAATTAGCATATTTTAAAGAGCTCCTCCTTTTATTCTCAACTCTAGACCCAATAAAATCTTTGGCCCTGACAGTATCTCTAGAAATGTTATTTAAAATTTCAATTAAAAACTTAAACATTTAAACCTGCTTCTTATAAGTGATAAGATAGAATGCTAAATGTCTGTAATATTATAAGCTTCATTCTACCTAAGAGGTAGCCTTTAGAGATCAGTGCCCATAAAAGTGGAAAAAAAAAAAAATCAAACATCAGGCATAGTTTTTAATGAGATCTTATGTTACTTGGATCACAGGAACCAAACAATGGTTGCATGAGTTTTCTGATCTTTACAAACATGCTTATAAAAAGTAAGGCCATCATAAATCCCAGTTTAGGAACTCGGTCCCAATATTTAAAAATGTTTTCCTGGATTGAACCAAATCATGAGACCTGGGTGCCTGGACCACATATTTTGGTGTCATTTAGAAATATCTCTAACTTGAACGACCTGAGGTGTTGGCCATCAGCTAATCTTCAGGGCCATTACAAGATATATCCCTCTGTTTTATTTACTGAAAAGACAGGGCTACTTCTTCATGAGAACGCTAAGAAGTTTCTTTAGGATTCACTGCCAGAAAATGTTATTCTCCACCATGACTGGCTTTTTCTTTGATGGACACTGCAATTTCCAATAACTGACCACATTACCTTCTCTGTGTGGCCAGCCAGGTTTTTCAGAACCAATTCATGACCCAGGTGTACACAACATTTTGGGGGTAGTGACCTCATTTGGGGTACTAGTTTCACCCAGAAATCAAATTTTCTCATTTTCTTTTAAAAATACTGTAATTTTTTCATAAATCTGTTTTGAACATGGTAGGGTAGAAATAAAACAATTATATAATTGTTGGGAAAAAAGTAAGCCTACTAGGATTTCCACCCATACTTGGCTAAAGTGCTTTCTTGAAATAGAAAACGGCCCTATACCATAGACCAGTGACTTTCCAACACTAAATTGCAAATTACTTGTAGGTAATTTGACAAGCCAGAGCAAGATGCTTTAACTTTTTTTTGCCCCTACCATTTAAGACAAGACAGATGAACAACAGTCTTCCAACTTATCACCAGCTTGAAAGAGACAGGTTCAGGATTAATTATAAAGGTTTTGGAGTTCTTTAGAACAAGGCCCAGAAAAACAAACTTGTCACCTTAGATTCATCTTTTAGAGAATCATGTGAAAGCTACAGACCCAAGAAAATGCACATCACAAACTTGCATTCAATTTCTGGGGGTTCCATTGAAATCCCTCAAGTCCATTTATGAGCCTAAGGAACTCCTTTCTAGAAAAATGGCAAGCTTAGACACCAACCACTACAGCTCAGACCCTAGGTCCTGAGAAATCCTGCGTATTATATGATTTTCATGTAAAAGGTTCATGGACAGATAGTGGATTAGGGCTCCTGCTCACATTAGCTAGTAAAATATTCATACTGTGGTAACCATCTCAAAATATCCTGCTTTGCACATCTTCACTCCACATTTTCACCCCATAAGGAGTAAGTCTCACCTCACCCAACCTCCTACCTGGGTTTATCTTCCCTCAGAGGACCTACCTCTACCTAACATTAAATACTTGCCACTTGCCTCCATCAACTAGAGTGGAAGTTCCATGACAGCAGAAACTTTGTCATGCTCAAGGCTGTACCTCTGGTGCACAAGAGGCACTCAAATATTTTTTGAATAAATCTTCTATAGTCTCTATAGCAAGTTTTTGTAAATAAAATTTTACTGAAATTTGGTCATGCTCATTCATTCACATATCACCTATGGCTGCTTTCACATTATAATGGTAGAACTGAGGAGTTCCAACAGGGTCCATATAAATCTGCAAAATCTCAACTATTTACTACCTGACTCTATAGAAAAAGTTTGCTGACCCTCAACAGCACTCATTTGGCCTTTATTTCTCAAGCTAGGCTAGAAGCACCCTAGGTACAGGAATTAGGTCTTAATAATCCTTTACATACAGAACAAAGATACTTAAAAATAGCTATTGCTACACAAACACAGATTTCCTTTCAACATAAATTATTTCTGTACAGTTAAATTCAAAGTTAATTTTTCCATCCTCAATGCATTTCTAGCAAGGCCAAAAGCAAAAGGTTACCTGTGTTCAGTAACTTGGGGGACAGAGAGAATAGATACCTATGCTAAGTACTAGCAACTTTTCACAACTATGTAATCTTTAAAATGTGAGTGCAACATAACTGGAAAGCTCTTCCCTGAAATGTTTCAAACAAATGATTTTGAGGTGAACCTTGTTTTCTCAATGTCAAAATCATTCTAACAATGTATCACTTCTTTGTATGCCAGGCACACTGTGGGTGCTCAAGTCACTGAATGGATCAGTCTCCCACAAATAATCACTGTGCTCATCAATTTTTGCAAATTTAATTACCTGAAAGAATGCATCAAGATTTATTATCTCTTTACCAATTCTAAAATATGCTCAGCATTTATCAATTCTTTTTAAAATCACAGCCTTTATTTTCATTCTCTAAAAAAATTTAATTGGCATAAGTATCATTGGTTCCAAGGAACTGACAAGAGTAAATGGATAATTCTAGGCATGATTTCAGCCCACTGTTCACACCAGGTACAGAGGTAAGTAAATAGGATTTTTTCATATTATTGGATGTCATTTGGAAACATTACAGTCCATGGACTAAGACAGAAATGAGAAGGACTAGGAACCTTACTGAATTATCTTTGCTAAGTTATTTTGAATAAGCAACAATATACACAATGATATACAATGATTTGAGAAAACTATCGTTTATTTAGAAAAAAGGTTACACTGTAGAATTCAGTAGATAAAAAAATTTTCTTTTAAAAATGTCACTGTGAACCTTTCCAGATGAAAGTTCAGCAATACAAAGCTCCTGCAGCTGTAGAATTAAAACACAATTAACTTTTTGTTTCCCCCCCGCCCCCTCAGATTTTTCTAACATAATTACAAGAAAAAATGGCAAGGGACAAGTGAGTGCTGGTACCTTTTTCTTTTTTAAACAGGTTTTAATGTCATACACATACTATATAAAATGATTCCTAAGCATTGCATAAGACACTTCTCCCACTTTGTTTTTACTGACTAATACTAAAAACAGGCCAAATAATGAATTAAAACTGTTGTAAAATGAGGTAAATTCAAAATGGTTCAATAATTGTTTATTTTGTTTCAAACAATAAAAAGGAAGCATTTCCAATTCAAAAACAAAAACAAACAAACAAACAAAAAAAAACCCCGAACCAAATACTAAACCCAGGCAATATTTAGTTAACCTAAAGTGAAATTCTGTACATATGTAACCTTATTTGCTTGTTGGAAACTGTATGCAGCACATTGTGCTAAAAATATGGAACAGTTAACACTTTCAGCCATTTACTGAAAATAAACATGTAGAAACTAAGCAACAAGTTAAATACAGTAATGCACAACCTAACAATTTTAAGTGTTCGGCATGGAGCAAAAAAGCAGATTAACTGAATAATTTAAGGAGATGCAAATGGGCCCTCTTCATTCATAATTCTTGGCAATCTACTCAGGAAAATAAATTTCTGGTCACAGCTGAACAATTTCATTCCAATCTCACCTGAAAGAAACAGAGTGATTATATTGACAGATAAGAAAGTAAGGAAGAAAAGAAGGAAGTGTGGTGGGGGGATGGAAGGGGGAAGGAGGGACTAATGAAAGGAGGAAGGAGAGAGGGAAGGAAGTAGGGAACAATGAAGGAGAGAAAGAAAGAAGGAAGGAAGGAAGGAAGGAAGACTTAAGAAAGAAAGAAAAATCAATGAGTTGTCAATAACAAAGGCTTGAATTAAGTTCCTAGATAAAGATGAAATATTTGTGTACTTCTTATTACCCACTCTTAGAAACCATTAATGATAGGCACACTATGATGATTTAAAAAAAAAAAACAAACCACTGAACATTTTGTCTGTGAGGGAGAGAGGGGTGAAGAGGGTAAGGGAGGGAGTGGAGGGAGGAAAAAAATGAAACAGAAACAAGTAAAACATTCCACAGGGACAAGCAATAGCTTGTCAAAAGTAAACAGAACACATAGCAATGAAAAGGAACCAATTTTACATGATCAACAAAAAAGAGAAAAATGACATCACATTTTTCACAAGGACATGATTTTAATAGTAACTTATATTAAGATGCAATGTCTGCTAAATTATAAAAATTGCTTTAAAAATATATTGACTTAATTATACTCATTTCCTTTATGTATTGACATTTTTTCAAATACTGCATATTGAAATAAATTCAAAACATGATCATTACAACATGTGGCAAATAACTTCATATCTGCCTAACATTGTTCTCAAATTTTAAAGTTATGCTTAACGCATTAAACTTTATTGATGAAAATACTACATTCACATATTTCATAAAACCAGAGCTAAAAGGGCCTTCGAAAATAATCACACTTGCATGATATGCTGACAAATAATTTACATATTGTTTCTATACAGCATTCTGTTCACACCATGTATCATCTTGACATTACCAATTATAATTATAGATACACTAATGTTGAACTTACAATTTTAATACTTAAAAATCATTGTTCCTGTTCATCACTGATGAATGGATAAACAAAATGTGGTACACATTCATACAATGGAATATTATTCAGTTCTAAAAAGAAATGAAGTTCTGGTACAGGTTACAACATGGATGAACCTTGAAAACATGATGCTAAATGAAAGAAGCCAGACACAAAAGGCTACATATTGCATGATTTCATTCTTACGAAATGTCCAAAATAGGCAAATTCATAGAGACAGAAAATATATCAGTTATTTCCAGGGGCTAGGGGAAGGAGAGAATCGGGAGTGACTGCTAACAGGCGTGGGGCCTCTTTGTGGGGTGATGGAAATATTCTGGAATTAGTGGTGATGGTACAACACGGTGAGTATACTTTAAAAAAACCAAAAAACAAAACAGAAAAAAATGGCAAATTTTACATTATGTGAGTTTTACCTCAACTTTTTTAACTGCAAAAAAGGTCAATGTTTCAGTAAAGAGTACCATGATATCAGTATGGCCATAACTAGAATAAGAAATGGGTTCTCAATCATGAAGATGTCACAATTACCGGGCAAGGGAAATTCTGATGGTGTATTTAAGGACACGTTAAAGGATAAAACTGCTATTGCTGTTAAAACATGTGAAGATGATCTTTCCCAGGAACTGAAATTAAAAATTTTACAAGATGCCAAAATCCTCAAGCAATATAATAATCCCAATATTGTCAAACTTATAAGAGTTCGCACACAAATACAGCCTATCTACATAATTAAGGAACTGTTTCCAGGAGTTGATTTCCTCTCCTTTCTGAGAAAGAAGGATGAACTGAAACAGTTAGTAAAATTTTCATTAGATGCTGCTTCTGGATGGTGAATCTTGAGTAAAAATTGTATACACAGGGACCTTGCTGCAAGAAACTGCCTGGAGGTGAAAATAATGTTCTGAAAATCAGTGACTTTGGAATGTCTCGTCAAGAGGATGGTGATGTGTATTCATCTTCTGATTTAAAGCAGATTCCCATTATATGGACAGCACCAGAAGCTCTTAATTATGGGAGATACCGTTCTGAGAGTGACGCATGGAGCTTTGGCATCCTCCTCTGGGAGACCTTCAGCTTAGGGGTCTGTCCATACCCTGGAATGACAAATCAGCAAGCACAAGAGCAAATGGAAAGAAGATACTGGACGTCAGTCTCTCAGCAGTGTCCAGAACGTATTTATAAAATAACGCTGAAGTTCTGGGATTACAAACTTGAAAACTGCCCTGAATTCAGTGAACTTCATAAAGAACTGCCATCAAGAAGAAAGTCACATAGTGATGAAACAGTGCCAAACTCAGACTTCAGGATTCTGTCTTCCAGCAGAGTAGTATTTTCTTCTCATTAACAATAAGTTTATACCACATTACCTGAAATATTCTTCTAAGGTTATTTTTTTATGAACTATTTTTTTTCAATATGTGCAACTTTAACCATTGTAAATAAGAAAGCACAGGCTCTAAGTGCAAGAGATCCCACAGATCTACCTTTTTCACACCTAGGACTGTTGACGTTTCTGAAAGGGTTTCTACTTCAGGTTCAGTTCAGAGCTGGCTATCCTCCATTCTAGACATCTCTACTTTCTTGGTGCTGTAAAACTCCATTGGTAATACCAAGTTTGCAGGACAAACTCCAACAAAAGATGGCCTTCCACTATGCTAAGACAAGATTACATGTGTCAACATCACTTTCTATTGTGAACTATCTAGACATCCTCGGGTTTTCTTCTTTTTTTTTTCCTTTTTGCCAGAAATAGGCCCTGTTGTATTAGTAAGGTTGTCATTTTCCTATGTTCCACCATGCCCTCCTCCTTTGTCAGGGCACCATAAAACTAATGCATGAAATGCCCTCAAAGAGCACCCTGTCTGAGTTGAGGCAGCTGATTTTAAATGATGTTGCTTCATAGAGAGCTGTGACAGGAATAAGCAAGTTTGAAAGGTAAGGTGATCTGGAGAAAAGGGCAGCTAAACTGGTGATCAAAGTACAGAAGAAAGGCAAAGAGAAAATCAGCCTTATTATCAGAGGTATGCCTTTATACATACACACACACACACACAAATTTTGTGATCAAATTCATGAAAAAGGTCCTAAGAAATATTTCAATAGTTCATAGATTCCTCATAAAAGAGCCCTCTGGATGGCAACAGAATTTATTTTGAGAAACTATAAAATAAAGCCCACTGAATTATAATTATTCTTGGTTAATTCTAGTAGGTACACACACACACACACACACACACACACCCCTCAAGCAGAAAGGCACAAACAGATGAAGTTGACACTTAAAAAGTCCAATGAACATTTACAAGGAAGAAGGAAGTCACAGGAGAAAGACATAGGAACACCTACCCTAATTCCACTTGACTCCTTCACTTACCTTTATACAGCTGCACAGGAATCCTTATCATAACAAACACACTTACTGAGGTGATCCATGTAGATAAAAATGGAACAGAGTTAAAACTAGGATTCTGCTGAACTGACTCTTAGCACATCCAGGGGTGCCTCTCAGGATAAATGTGTAGGGAATAGTCATACTCAGGGGTACATGTGGCATGGGAGCCTTTTGGAAGTGCTCGTGCCTATGTCCAGATGAAGAACAGCACAGCACCTGAGTGAATATTTGGTCTGCCTTAAGTGGAAGAAAGGCAGTAGAAAATTCCTCCTGTTCTCTCCAACTGGTGCTTGTGAATATCAACGCACAGAACGCATACCTCATGCTTTAAAGGATGATTATGAAGAGAAAAATAGTTAGGATCTATCATTTCAATCTCCTAACAAAACTTTTGTACACATTTAATGATTGCTACGTACAGACCCAGATGAAACCATAATAAACCTACCCTTCAAAAACATTTCACAGCACACAAAGCAACTTCTTAAACAGTATACTATCAAATGCTAAAAATAAACTGAACCCTCTTTTTTTGAGGGCAAAAAAGGTCAATGATGTTTCTCCTCAATCCCAAAGAGATATACTTAATACTTCTGGACATAGCCCTCTATGTAAAGTTAACAGGGTATCTGAAACATAGCAGGTAAAAAAAGAAAAATACTTGGTTGTTTGATTAGAAGGAACGGATGAAGTTATTGCCTTCAACAAGATCACAGCCTAAGGAGAGGGATATGCAACACTCTCATATATACATAGAAATCAGTGACTGTGACCAACACACGTGCATAAGCAATGGGCAAGTCCTGAGAAAGAAACTTAACTGAACACTCCCTACTCCAACACATATTACCAGCATCTAGGACTGTGCCTCAACACGGTAACACATTCCTAAAATAAGCAATCTGAGCGCTTATGAGATCAGGTTCCAAGCACAGACTGAAGAAAAAAGGCTCAGAACAGAAATGGCGAAATCAATTCTTTCAGGAGCTAGTGTATAATGAAAACAAATGAAGTGAGCTGTTTCCAGTGGGAACTGACTGAGGTAAACTATTAAAAAAGACCCACTCTCTATTTAAGGGAGATAGGCACATAGGCAAGTGTCATGCAAAAATCAGAACACAATGTTGCCAGACGTTCCAATTCCTCAAAACAAAATGAAATTTGAGTTTCTGTCAACTCTTCTGATTTTTTTAAAGGCAACCAATTTTTTTAAATGTTTAATAGCACGCGAGGCCATAAAGGTAAAGCCACATTCTGCCTAAGAGCTGAGAATTTGCAACTTTGGGTTTAAACGATAAAAGAGATAGGTTACACATAAAAGACTAGAGGTGAGAGATGTAAAATATATTAGGCTTCATTGGAGTGGAGGATTGGAATAGGAATATAGCATACTACAAACACAGATGGACAGGACAGAGCTAACTGCTAATGTTCTTTGAAATGAAGAACCAAGAATCCAAAACCAAAGTGCAAGAAGACTGAGCTTTTCAAAATCTAGAAGGAAGTCTCAGTTTAGCACAGCATCTGGTTCACAAAAGGACTCTCAAAAGTTAGCTGAACTCATGAATTGAGTACCATACATATCAAATTAAAATTGAGAAGTTAATGGTTCTAAATGGAAATTTTTCATAGACAGGAATTGGAGAAAAGGTTAAAGGCAAAGCAGCTAGTAGCGCTGAAGAGACTAAATCAAAGAGAAGATGAATTTGGGCAAAGACTTTAGCAATAACAAGTAACAGAAAGATACAGAGAATAAGCAGAAAGGATTTGGAAACTAAAAATTATGAGACAGGAAAAGAAGACAGAAGACATTGGAAGAAATTTAATGAAGGTCATTTATACTGTATTTTCTTAACTCTAACATGATCATTTTAATATTTCTGAAATCAGGGTGATACAAACCAATGTCATTTCTCTATCTACCTTTCTCAGAAAACAGTTCTAGAAACCAATAATGAATCTTACAATTAATGACAACTTCGAATCGTGGAAATGTGACATATGTAGCTGCTCTCTTTTCTGTAGAATATAAAATAAGAGAGGGAGCAGAAGCAGCAGATTTGAACTTGCTTAAAGGTAAATGGTGCCAATCAGAAATGATGAGACCTCTACATGAAAAGGAAGTACAACAGAAAGATTTTATCAACCCTAGTATATATCCAACAGAAGGAAGCAGCCAGGACAGCCAGAAAAAAGGAAAAAAATCAACCAGTTCCTCACAAAATTAAGAGTCTACCCAAGAAGAGAGTATAGTACATAGCTGATAACAAAAAACTGAACAGGATGAACATCAAGCTAACTATATCTTAAAAAGATATCTGAATAGAGAAGTGTTGCTACAAAGACCAGCAACCTAACATCTTTTTCTGCCTTTGGTCCTGAGAGATTATACAAATCCATGGCCAGTGTGAATGAGAACCCAAGGAAATCTGTAGCATAACCTTCACAAATGAAGAATAATATTTAGGTACTAAGTAAATGTATGAAATCACAGTGAAAGCTGTCAGTGACAATGGTTGGCCCATTCTAATGAAGATACAAGAGGTAGGGTTTTTTGTTTGTTTATTTTCTTTAATAATATTTCTTTAATAATGTGAAAGAGAGAAGTAAAAAGCCAAATGCCAAACTAAAAGGAAGGTTATGGTAACGAATGAAAAAATATTAAGAGTTTATAGTTCACTAGGGAAGACAGCTAGTTGTTGGGGTAGGGGATGGCCAGAATTTTTAAATAGGTAATAATATTTCTTTTATAATCTTTTTAACTTAAAAAAATCTACTAAATTCTAAACGCTCTCTCATGACTCTCATCTACTCTACTACTTAGATAATAAGCACAGAATAACAAAGCAGAGAAAGCACACTATTTGACAGAAAGTTACCTATCTGGCAACCTCAAATCCCTGCTTTGCAGCCAAAATAAGTATGACAAAATCTATACCATAAAGCTCATACCCTTATACAGAACAGGCTCTCAGACATTTCTCATTCTTAAACAACTGTAAACAGCCTTTGCTATCTATCTGGTTTTATAAAAGATTAGAAGCAGTGAATATTAGGGAGAGGGTAGAGACAGCGAGTCTACTTAATGTCATTAAAAAGTGACAGCTAATATGGAAGCAAGAAAATTGGCTATGAAAGAGTCAACAACTTCAAATACAGCCATCTTGAAACATTAAAAGCAAAGGGCAAATCATCCTACATACCTCAATAATCCTAAGGCACCACCAAACAGTAACTATTCAAATCATGATCTGAGAGCTCAGAAAAGACTGTATTAAGGCTGTGAACACTCCACACACAATTTTTTTTTAAGATGGATGAAACACTTCTAAAATCTCACATAAAGTGTAACTACTTTGAAAACAAAGCTTCATATTTTAAATTCCAGAACTAAAAGCACAGATCATATTTTTGGCTTTGCAAAACATGGACAGTGGTATTTGAGAGGCACAAAAAACAAAAATCTCTGGATAACATCTCTGCATGAAAGGCAAAAAGAAGAACAGAGAACACTAAAGGGCAAGAAGACCTACGTTTGCATATTGGCTTGTCAGCTAATATCTCTGTCACCCTCTTCAACTTAACCTCTCAGAGTTTCTTCACTTGTAAAATGCGGATACCACCACTACCTACAAGGCAATACAGGTACTTAAAAAAAAAGTAATTAATTATCCAGAGAAGATGGGAATGAGTGGTGAAGAGAAAACCAGATGTTTTTAAACACATCTTGGTGCTAAAAAAAAAAAAAAAAAAAAGTGTGGCTTATCACCAAGCTTAAAATGAAAACAGTTTAAAAATTAACCATGAATCCTATTTTGCATCTTAACCCAAATACCTGATCATTATATTCAGGTGAAAAATTGTAGTTGTTATCTTGAAAAATTGATCTAGTTTCTTCAACATTATCAGACCTCATTTTACATTTCTAGCTTTAAATGAAAAGGAGGTGAGAGAATACTCACCTTGACTGAAAGTCTTCATTATCTGTGCTTGTCCGAGGACTTATGAGTAGATGACAAATTAAGGGAAAACAACTTTGGGGGGGAAAAAAAGAACTGTGTCTCATCTTTTAGTACAACCCCTCAGCTTGTAGGTTTAATTGCCTCTGAGCAGCCTGGTAGCCTCAAACTCTACCAGCTCTGCTCATCTGCCACATCATCCTGCCCTCCTATTCCCCATGCCCCCAGCCCAAGGGATTCTCTGTTTCCTTTCTTCCTCTTGGTGATTAATACAACCAGAGGGACTCTAAATCCCTTGCTGGCATAAAACACAGTCACCAAAGAAGTTTTTTTGTTTGTTTTTTGTTTTATTTTTTAAAAATCAAGTCTCCTATTTCCACATTATATACATCTGAGAGGGTTAACTGTAGAGACCATTTAAAAGGTAACTATATACCATTTAAAAGGTAACTATATACTAGAAGGGTACAATTATAAATAAGACCAGTATCAAAGCTTTTCATTACACTAATTAAAAACATTAATAAGATGAAAAGGATATTGTTTCTTCTCTTCCTTTCCTCCTGAACTGTCCCGTTTCTCTTTCTTTTCTATCTTTTCTTTATCATGCCTGGACTCCTATAACGAATGGTGGAATTAGTTGGGGAAGGGAAAACCAAATGTAACAGCTCAAAATCCCTTTTATCACCTATCAGTCATCATTTTTCTTCAAAAACTTATGTAACATGACACCAAAAACACAAGCAGCAAAAGAAAAAACTAGCCTTCATCAAAAGTAAAAACTTTCATGCATCAAAAAACACTATCAACAAAGTGAAAAGACAACCTACAGGATGGGAGAAAGTATTTGCACATCATATATCTCATAAGAGTCTAGTATCAAGATGATATAAAGAATTCTTACAACTGAGCAACAAAAAGACAAACAATCCAATTTTAAAAATGCCCAAAGCATCTGAATAGATTTCTCCAAAGAAGATATACAAATGGCCAACAAGCACATGAAAAGATGCTCAATATCATTAGTCATTAAGAAAATGCAAAATCAAAACAACAATGATATACCACTTCACACCCAGTAGGATGGCTATAATAAAAAATAAAAATAAAAACAAAAACAGAAAATAACAAGTGTTGGCAAGGATGTAGGGAAACTGGCACCCTCATACATGCTGGTAGAAATGTAAACTGTGCAGCCAGTGTGGAAAACAGTTTGGTGGTTCCTCAAAAAGTTAAAGATAGCATCACCATATGACCCAGGTATTCCACTCCTGGGTTTATATATACACAAGAGAACTGAAAACAGGTATTCAAACAAATACTTCATAGCAGTACAATTCACAATAGCGAAAAGGGAAAACAATACAAAAGTCCATCAACTGACGAATGGATAAACAAATGTGGTGTATGTATGTATGTGTATATATATATATATATATATATACATACACACACACACATACACACACACACACACACATACACACACACACACACACACACACACACAGTGGAATATTATTTAGCCATGAAAAGAAATGAAGTACTGATACAGGTTACACTATGGAAGAATCTCAAAAACATTATGCTAAGTGAAAGAATTCAGACACAAAAGGCCCCATTATTATACAGTTCCTTTTATATGAAATAATTAAAAATTTTGTTAAGTCCACAGAGACAGAAAGCAGACTAGTAGCTGGCAGGGGTTAGAAGGGAGGGGGAAATCGGAAATGACTGCTTAATAAGTACATGGTATCTCTTTGGGGTGATGAAAATGTTTCAGAACTCAACAGAGATGATGACTGCAAAACAATGTAAATATACTAACTGCCACTGAATGGTATAATTTAAAATGGTTAATTTTATGTTATGTGACTTTTACCTCAGTTAAAAAAATACTTCTCTAAAAGGAGTGGGCTCCCTTTTAAAGCATATAGAAATTTTAAAACTATCACCTTATAATTTTCCAGAACTGTTTTTAAGAACTATGAATATGTGGCAAATATTTTGAATATATATCAGTTATTCTTCGTAAACACTTTAATAATGACTTGCTTACTTTATGGCGGATGCACAAGATGTACTGAGTATCACCTATTAGTATCTAAGAGAATGCACACTATATTTAATTTGAAAATCATGTAAGTTGCAAACATATAAGTTTATTAGGAGAAAATGTTATAAAAATATGTTCAAAAATCACAATTAATAAAGACTTTCTTGTGACCATATTTTAATCACATGAATGAAGAGAAATTAAAAGAATTGTTGGTGGAAAAAAAAAAACACAAAAAGAAAGGCTGAAACTCAATGAAAAGAAGTAGGTGGGAGTGGAATGGAGAGGAAAGGAATTTCAGAGGTAAACTAATTCTACCCTCCCAGTCATTTGGAATTGAACTGGCTCAAATTCCCCAGATAATCTCCCCTCCCTCAATGATTCCTCTTCTCCCCCCTCAAAGAATTAAGAAAAGACTATTTGCTATTAAAAAAAAAACTCAGTATTTGCTAAATTTTCTAATGGGTGATTTTCCAAGAAAAGGTACACTGTTATTTTTGTTTTCCTAATTTACCTTTTTGCCACCGGAAGAGATTTTATCCATTTTTTCAGATTTAAATGAGTCGCTGCCTTTTTCTTTGCCTGAAGATTTTGACTTATTTTTTTCCTTGTCTTTCTCATTTGCATAAGGAGACTCACACGGACTTTCACTTTTGTGTTTTGAAATCCCCACTAAAATTATAAAAGAGAATCATGAAAGCTTTTTCCAATTCAGTTTGATGATTGCTTGAAAAGTATTAATAAGTCTACCTACTTGTTCCATTTTCCTCTTTCCGCCTCTTGGTTAAGTCTGGTGGCACTTCCCGGTCATTGTTTGAGTGATCCTAGAACCAAGAATTGTGAACTACATTGATCAAGAGTTTTTGTTTTTGTTTTAAAGTATTATACAAGAAGAGCCTAGCTAACTAGCATTGGAGAACATCTGCAGCGATTTCACATACTTGGTAAAATGACTTGAAAGACAAGCAGAGCTGGTAGAGATTATTATGTTGAAGAGCTTTATTACTGTAGAAGATTCAAAGACACTCTAGGGTGAAAATACCAGTTAAAACACTTAATAACAGACTGCCATGCAACAAACTAGTGCTTTTAAAAAGGCAACAAACATGCTACTGTACATGATAATGAGCTTTCCAAACTAGTTTTTAAAAAATTACAAACCCTTTTCCGCTCTTTCCTGTCCTTTTCATCTTTTTTCTCTCTTTCTCTGGATCTTTCCCTCGACTTGTCCAAATCTTTCTTGTCCATTTCTCTCTCCTTACTCTTGGACAGTGGTGGAGGAGTATGATTAATGTAGAGCTGTTAAATTAAGGCAATATTACTAAAGATTATTAGTTTTCCAGTATTGGCATCATTTGTCATTTAATGACAGACAACTGGTAGTAGACCTAAAGTCAAAACTGGTCAGCCGTCCGGATTATGAGAGGTAAAATAAAAAAGCATGGCACAATCATGCAAAGACTTCAATTCTTGGCCTTGTAAAAATTATCATTTAAACTCAACCACTTCATTCCTGCCTCAACTGAGATTTTTATTAGTAAATTCACAAGCTACAGTTCCTTTTATAGCTCTATTGTGAAGACCTATAACCACCATTATTACAGAAGTCCACATGTGAATAACAGTGACTGGACTTTTTCTACTAGTAAAAAAAAAACCCTCTACACAGTCATGCTAATTTAAAATAGTTTTACCATCCACTGATAGGCAATCGATGGCAGTGAGCAAAAGTATAAAACAAAACCACCTAGCCATGACTTTACTAATAAGTCTTTTCTGTCTCAGTGCACACCATGCATAAAGTATCCTAAATTATTTTACAGATGTAAAGGCTGTATATTCTCTGCTTCTGAATGCATCCCAATTTCTAGCAAATAATTATGACTGGTTGTGAAATATGTCTTACTGGCTCTAAATAGCTCAGAAAGCCATATAGTCAGTTGAGGATGATGAAACAACCTAAAGACTGAAAAATGATCAGCCAATATTTTCCTTTGTCTATTCTTTCTCCAATGAAAGGCCATAGGCAATAAAACAGCCAAAGATCAAGGATGTGCTAACTCTCAATAATTAAGAGGTAACCTTACTTATGTGCAAGCTGTACATGTTGAAATCCATTATAAAAGAAAATATTAAGGAAATAATCAGATGCCTAACCTTAGGGCATCTGTAACTGTACTACAAGCTTATGAGCTTGTGTTTAAGACATTAAAAGTATGAGGCAGCAGAATACTGAATACAACTCATTATGTAACTACACAAGTCTAGATATACCTTGGGAATGAAAAGAATAGTGAGTCAAAAGTCAAATATTTTTACACAAGGAAATCCTTTGGTATTCAAAGGAATACATTAAAAAAAAACAACCATCAGTTTGAGAATTAAATTAACACTTATTTTTTAACACCGCCAAATATTTTCAATTCAGTTGGCTCAGAAATACTGCCATAGCAATGCAGAAGTAGATTCTTTAAATTTCAATGTTTAAAAGTTGATGATCAACTGAAATAGACAAAATGTTTATTAATAACAAAGAGCAAGAGAATGAGAAACAATCATAAAAGTGCCTGTCCAAAAGGTACTCTTGCTGGGTATAATACCCTAAATGACACTTTATTTTCTAATTGTGAGATTTATTTACATCTTAAGTCAATATTACTTATGAAACTGGTAAGACAAAGGAAATAATATGTTATTGCAATACTCGAGATTTATCTTAGGGAAGTATTGCTTAATTCTCCAGTAAAATTTTTTTGAAGTTTATGATCACAAATAAGCACACGTACACACACATACACACAAACACCTCTCCATAAGAGTGAAGTTTTTAACTGTATGTAACTTGAATTCTGTATTGCAAGGGATTGAGAAATCTAGAGATTCTTGTTTAGAAATGTACCCAATTCTATTCCTTCTTTCTACCCTTCTAAGAATAGTTCTGATCATAGTACTCTTTTCCACAAAGACATACAGTCTCTCATTGCCTACAGAGTAAAGTGCATATTCCTTAGCTTGGGTATTCCAAGCTCTTCACAATCTTTGCACAATTATATCCTACTATGAAGTAACCCAATGTGCTCTAAGCTATGCCTACCACTTCTCCCTAATACCCTATATTTCCCAGCAGTTCTCTTCTCCAGAACACTTGCTCACTTTCATCTTAATCTCTTAAAAACTCTTACTTAGCCTTCAAAGACCGCTCAAAAGCCACCAGTACTTCAACAGTGCCTCAACTATGCAACTCACTTTCTGGTGAACTCTTGCATTATTTTATACTAACCTTGTTTTTTGTGACAAGTATTCCCAATTAACTTCATGTCATTTATTTTTGTCCATAACATAGTTTCTAGGTTGGTAGGGGAGCTAATGCGTCTATTCTACTTTTATACACTTCCTAGTGCCTTGTACACACAGTGAATACTCAACACATGTTTGACAAATAAAATTAATGATTTGTTAAACTGATCTGCATGTAGTGTTGTTAAATTTTGTTTTTTTTTTTTAATTTGCTTTTATTCTTGACATTGGGATCACTAGATCCAAAAAACAATTTGACTGATTTTCAAAATCTGTTTAAGAGACCACTGCTATATTGACTTTATTAAGGCTGTAATATATAAAGATGGTGTCACATGTAGGCTTGGATTTGGTTGTAAATCTTTGTTTTAAGATGATGAACAGAATTAAAAGCTGAATTTTATTTTGAGGTGGTTGTTGCTGCCCTCCTAAATTACAAAGAAGCTTGGCTTAAAGGAACATGCATTTCACACTTTATCAAATGTAGCTGCTTAGGACTGCTCGGTGTAAACACAACTGACCAAAACTAGAAATATGCCAACTGGAAACAGAAAGTGAACTGACAGAAAAGATTTGAATACTAAGCTAGATTTTTCTCCCTTCAATGGATTCCACTTGAAAAGCAAAGTCCATGTATTACTTTTAACCATGGATTACAAAGCAAAAACAGTAACTAATTTTTAAAAAAAAAGAGGATTCCCAAAATGTTAAACTAAAGCAGGGAAACAATTTTATATGTATGGAGTGACAAAATAGCCTGAAAAAACAGACATGTCTTTCAAATCCTCTAAAAAGTTAGCATATAGATCGTTAATTTTAGAGATCACTCAAAATCCAATAAAATTTTTTTCTAAGACATTCATATGCTATTAAACTTTAGTAGGCACACAAAAAATCAATATCAACTACTATGCAGACCAGTAAACTGTGGATACTTTATCAAGTCCAAAGGCCTAAGAATTAATTTCAAATATTTACTGAATACCTAGTCATGTTAACAGGTACCATATTAAGCACTAAGGATGTGGTATGAGTCACAAATTTTAGAAGTGTATTCATATGCCATTTTCAAACTTTTCTGGTTGAATATGGAATAAATCTATTGTATTTTAAATGACTTACAAAATTACCATATTTTTAAAAAGGGGGGTGGGGTGGGGAGATTGACCTTGAATCACTATAATTTAAAAAACAAGACAAACACACAAAGAGTTAAGAACCCTTTCAACTACCATTGAAATGGGTGCTAAGAATCAAGGAACCATAAATTTTTTTGCCATTTTTTTTTTATTGTGGTAAGAACACCTGAGAAACTTTAATTTTTAGTCCAAGTTTTGATACTAACAAGTTACATGCTACTGGGAAAAGATCAAGAAATTTTTGTCTCTTATTTGTCAAAGACACTGCCACCTGCCCTATCTACCTCACAGCACTGTTATGAGTATGAAATGAGATAACATATGTTTATCTCATAAGTTTCATTTTCAAAAGGCTTTCACAAATGTAAGGAACCATAATTTTCATCATTGACCATAAAATCCAGTTAACTATAACAGCAGGTTTCAAACTGCTTCAAAATATGTTTCAGGAAATAAATGTTCACAAGATAACACTGTTAACCCATGAATTTAAAAAATAGCCCACACAAGCCACTGATGGTTAGGACTGACATACATAATCCCAAACTAGTTATGAAAACCTACTATATTGGAGTACATATTTAATTTAGCCAATAAAAATTTTACTTTAAAAGAAAGCATTCACAGTACAGCTGATTCTCTTTTGATTAATACATTGTATCCTAAAAACAATGCTACAATTTAAGACACAGGCACATTGGCTAATCTAAACTGTTAAAAAAAATAGCGTTTACTTCCCCAATACCCGAAGACATTTTCATTATAAAGCTATAGTTCTAAAAGCAGTTAGTACTGTCAAATGGCTTTGTTTCAAAATTTCATTTTGTATTGGCCCACCAGCAAGGAATCATATTTAGCAGATATAAGAGGAAGCAAAGTAGAGAATCAAAGTGAAGTAGGGTACAAATTTTATAATAATAAAGACAAAATAACATGAACATTGGACAATTCAACTATAATAATGAAATGAACTCTGTAATAAGATACACAAACTGCACATTTTTAGTAGCAGAATACTCAAAGTAGACTAGTAGGCAAGAATTCATACTGACATGTAAATACAACCATCAAGTTAAGTATTCCACTCAAGGAGAATGATTAGTTTACATTAACCATATTTATTGATATTGTGCCACAACTACCAAAAAGGCAGCTTAAGCAGAAACGATATAAAGACTTTTATGGATTGAGATGGGCTCAGTTTTTAAAACAGTTATGTGAATGCATCAGATTTATGTTTTGGTCTTTTGGGTTACCTTAAAAAGTTAGAAAATAGCCTGACAGATTTGTTTGGAGAAATTAAGTAAGCCTACTCTCCAAAACAAACCAACAACTCCTTCCCCAAACTTTAAACTTATTTCCAGATTTTGAAACATAAAAGGATAATGCATAACAGCAAGGAGAGATTATAGAAATTTTGCCACATTACACACATTTTGTAACAATTTCATTTAAAGGGACCATTGTCATCCATTGTTTCAGTTTGTGGTAAGTATCTTTAAAGGTTATTCCCCTAGCTTACTGAATTTACTAGAGTGAGGGTTATCTACTAAATAACTGAAGTAAAGAATTTTTCTTTGTTTCACTTAGGCATGATGATTTTAAAAGACTCAAACCTTTGCTGAAGACTCCTTGAGTTCGATGAGACTGTCCTGTAGAAAATGAATGGAGATGACAGGTGAGCTGGCATAGTTCTCAGAACCCAGAGGAACTTTGGGAAGTATGGCTGTAACCTGGAAATAAACCAGCTACTTCTTGTGAGGATAAATTTCATGATGTCATTATCATATGAATATCAACAATTTAAAAAAAAAAGAAAAGCAAAACTATGTGATGGAATTGTAATGTTAAAAAAAAAACCTAAATTATATATACTCAATGGAACAAATAAAAATCTTTACCTGCTTAGAATTTAAAAATAAATGTCAATGCCACATTTTTCATAACAGTGTACTTAAGCTATAGGTAATGTTAAGCTCTAGGTAATGTAAAGAGGCTTAAGAAAGCAAAACTTTTTCTCCACAAAAAGTTTAAAATAGTGGAGATCACTGTGGAAGAACAACATCGTCTTAGTATTTTCATAGTTTTTCTTTAATAGGGAGGTTTTAAATTTTACTTTACTTGTGACTACCATAAGTATACACATATTTTATCCTAGCCAGAAAACTCAGTGGCATTACACTAACAAGAGAACAAAATGTATTCTATAAAAGAGCAATCACTTTTTTTTGTAGTGTCTCTAATGGTGAATCTCATACCTCCCAGAAAAAAAGCACTTGAAAAAAGAAAAAAAACAAAATCAATTACGGTATTCCACCACAGTGCTCTTGATGAAGAATTAGTTAACTTACAGTTTTAAAAGTTCAACGTACTGCAAATTCAAAGATTCCATGAAATTAGATGACTTTAGAATTAAAATTAAATATGGAGCAAGGAATGGCTACCCTGAGTCTTCAAGAAGGCTACACCCACGATTTTGTGCTGCAGTTGAATGCCTGGGGTTTCTCTTTGCTGGGTGGTAGGATTGGATGCCACATCTGCTTTTATCGTAACGCAAGGTTCGACTTGTTGGGAACCCAATGGGTATAAACAAACCTCCAAGGGAAGATACAACAGAAGCTGCATGCTCACTTAATATACACAACTACAGGAGAACTGATCACCAAGGAGGATGGAACTCCTTTCAAGACTCCTTCTTAGAAGGCACATATCGGTATGATGCACATCAAGAAGCTTGATGAATTCAGAGGTATCTTGTTTATCCTGTATCATCCAGGAAGTCTTCAGTGCTATATATTCTTCAATATTTATGCTGAAAAATAGGCTTCATTCTGCTGAAAAGATTCATTTGCTTGTAGCTACCATTGCACTCCAAAAAAGACTGCGTAAAGCAGTGAGGCACTTCTGGGTAAAATTTCTCTTGCACTTTCAAACACTAGAAAATTAGTGCTAGGTCCTTGAAGTTTTAATATTTTTATAATAAAAATATTCAATAGGAAAAAATATCAGTCCACCAATATGTAAAAAATTCATTTTCTAATGCAATATAAAACCTCCAGTGGCTCCAGTGAATACTTGGCACAAGACTTGAAGGAAGTCAGGACACGTATTCCAAACAGGTGAGCCTAACATGGACGCTGCCTTCCTCAGGCTATACTAACCTTTACTGTTGAGGAATGTGATGGAGAAGGGTGAGTATCAATTTTGCGACGTTTTTGTTCTGTTGGGACAAAAAGAAATAATCACAATAAGGTTTATTTCCAGTTTTTTCAAACACTTTTTAAAAAATCATCAACTTCTAAGGTGATCAAGTATTAGTTCCCCCTAGTAAAGTGCCTAGATAATTTGCTAGAACAAGACAAGAACCAACTACACATTACAACAACCAAAGGTAAAGAAATATAAAAAAAGACAAACTTGCCCCTTTCAGGCTCAGCAATATCTGACCGGGGAACAGGTGACTTCAAGGACCCAGAAACTGGTGTTTTCTCTCCTCCTTTAACATTTTCCTTTGATTTCATTTCCTTTGCTATATCTCTTTCTCTGGATGGCTCCTTCTCTCTTTCCTTTTCTTGAGTCGACTTTGATTCTGCATTGGGCACAGTGGTCTTGAATTTCTCATCTTTAGCTTTTTCTTCCTTCTTGAATTTTTCTTTCTCTTTGTCAGATTTAGGTGTTCTTTCCTTCGTCTCTCTTGCTTTTTCATCTTTATTTGGCCGTTCTTCCTTCGGTTTTTCTTTACCATCTTTACCAAGTACTCTGGCCTCTGGAGTA
The DNA here is from genome assembly GCF_009834535.1 of Camelus ferus. Classification (NCBI taxonomy): domain Eukaryota; kingdom Metazoa; phylum Chordata; class Mammalia; order Artiodactyla; family Camelidae; genus Camelus; species Camelus ferus. The sequence continues at coordinate 95,647,163 of NC_045732.1, read as the reverse complement.
GTAGCTGGAGTCTTTTCTTTTTTCTCTTTTTCTTTCTCTTTCCCTTTTTCTTTGTCATTCTCTTTAACAGCTTTGCTGCTAAAGAATAAAAACATGAGATTTTAAGACAAATGGTCAAAAAATATATTCAATGTTATAAATCATACAGGGTTTCTTACTGAATTCAAAAATTCTAGAACTAAGAGTAGCCCTTTGAAAACTACTTTAAGACAAGTAAAAAGGAAGTACTTCTTTATCCAGTAAATAATAACCAAATTCATGAACAGCAGATTAAAAAGAATGATTAAAGGGATGTTAGGCCCGTTTACTGTACGTGGCCATAACCATACAGGATTACAAAGTAACAACCAAAATCATCTCATAAGCCAATCAGGGGTGCTATGACTGTCAGGAACTGGATTACTTAGCTGAATAGACCACTGGTCTAAATCAGTGTAGGCTACTCTTAAGTTAATTATCCTTACCCAGACTGTCCACAGCAAACATTCAATCCTAAAAAAAAATTTTTAGCTTCACCCTTTACCTTCCCCTGCATATTCCGGCAAGGGAAACAAAAAGTCAGTCCCAGCATTATACAAAGCATGTAAAACATGAGGATGGTAAGCGCATCAAAATAGCAGTACATACAAAATTCCTAAGTCCAACATAAATGACTTTCATAGTGCTCAACTATCACCCTGTTTCATTCATGTCAAATGAGGCTGCTTAATTGTGTAAGAATACAGGATTCTGGTATATAGCACGGTGCTCCTACCTGTTAGAGCCACTATTTCCATTGCTTGAATTCCCTTTCGGTGTGGCGCTAGAAGCTTTATTAACAGCTTTCACACCACACTGAGATCTCTCCCTTGATTTATCTGAAATAAAGGTAAGGTTTTATTTGGCAAGCCCCTAGATGTAAATAAACAACAATTTCACAGCAAAATGATTAGAGATTAGTTAGAAACAAAGGGCTGATTACTTCTTGACAGTTACATACTCTTACTTATGGAATAAAAAAGTAATACTAAGCCAGCATTTTACTTGTCATGTGATACAAAACATTTCAGTTTGTTGAAACAAAATTTATTATTTATAAATTTCTACAAATAAGCATACCAGTCTCCTCAGTACTGCTTTCATCCGATTTAGATGCACTTCCTATCGATGATGATGAAGGCCCACCGCCAGGCCCATTTTGTACACTGGCAACTGCATTCCTCGGAGGAGGGTCTTTGTGATGAAACTCATTTTCAGGAATCATGTATGACTTCCTACTTTTCAACTGCCCAGAGTAGCTGAAAGTCGCACAAAGTGTTTAAATATACAAATACAAATCAAAAAGCACAAACATGGGGTTTAAAAGAATAAAATTAGCAAGTTATTCACACTGCTACATGGTTCCAGAGAATAAAAAATATTAATTTTCAGTAACTTCCTGAAGGTCTTTATAGAGAACTATAGATGCTTTCTTAAAAATAAAAACTTCAATGTTAACTAACCCTTCAACTAAGATGCCTTTTTTTCACTGTTGAAGATCTGATAACTCAACTGATGATAAAATTATATTTTCTCCAAACCAAGACATATGACTTTTGAAACTATCATCCAGTATAGACCGGAAGCTGATAATCAGAAGTGACAACTCTCACCAGCCTGTGGGAACATGATCGCATAATCTCCCATAATCTCCTGAAGTAAGGCAGAAGATAAACTTCAACACTGTAAAACATTTTAAAGTCTTCAGAATCCTTCGGTAATCTAATCTCATAAATCACATTAAAGTATAATTGTGTTACCCCATAGCCAATGCATATAGATCTGGCCTCTTCTCTTTCTCCTCTTGGCAGATTTTATGCACTCTTCTTTCCAAAGCCTGACCCAGATTCAAAACTTTTGGGTACCAAGGAAGTATTTTTGTTAATACAATCAAGATATTCCTGATGTGAGTATATTCGCCTGTTTCAAGGCAATGTACCGATGCCTACAACAAACATTTTAAGATTTGTTATGAAAGTGTAAGTATGAAGAGAAAAAAACACCTTTGAGAAATATAACTTTTTTCTTACCTTGGTTAGTTTGTAATGCCATTTATGTACAACATGTCGAAAATTTTCATAGTCTAACTGATCAGCTTTATTTCCACCATCAAATCCAGTTGCCCGTAATATAGTAAGGAATCCTGGATAATTTCCACATTCCTAAGGGAGGGGAGGGAAGGCTGTCACTTTTAAAGAAAAATTCCATCCTCCAAAACACCAGAAGCTGAAACTTAAGTAGACTAGATTAATGATGCCATCTGAAAACATGTTATGTATCTGAATGATAGGTAGTTTTCTCAGAAAGATTCAGCTTATTCAAGGATATTAATTTGGAATGTTAGTTTGAGATAGATAAAAAATACAGCACTTTTTAAAAATGAATAAATTGTGCTTAAATTTTAAACATTATTTTACAACTGAATCTTAAACTCAGCTTCTCTTTTAAAACTGAACCACCCAGAGCTTACTGGAAGTGGTCATTATATACATGGGCAAAATATAAAAGTATTTACTAGTCATACCTTTTCATATGTGGCTCTATCACTGTGCCACCTGGTCACAGTCTCTAACATGCAGCAAAGGAATCTCCCGTATCGACTAGCTTCATTTTCAGTACAGCTTGCAACTGTGTAAATTATATCAGAGAAAACCTACAGAAAAAAATGTTTGAAAAATAAAAATAAATCAAGGTCAAAATTAATTCAACATTAAAAGATCATGTTATAGCAAATCATAATCAACTAAACAAGTAACTTTAGTCAAAATGCATCTTCCCCTTTTATATTCACAATTCCAGAGACCTTCAAAGATTTTGGCTTTTGTGAGGAAACAGCACATTCATAAAGCAACAATAACAACAGTAAACACTTTTATAAAGAAAGCTGCTTTATAATGACAGAAGAAAAAACTAACATTATTATTATTACATCATAACTTCTTTAACAAAGATTCAGCCATAGGTATTACTGGGGTTAAGGGGAAAGTAAGCAGAGGCGAGGCTGATAGAAACCAGAAATAGGCAGCTGACAGGCTGTAACACATATTATATTTTTAAACAACAAAATGCGGTAAATTCATTATTAAGAAAAAGGCCAGATGCAAAAACCTGTGAATGACCACACTAAAAAGCATCCCTGCTTTTATACATGTGTGAAAGTGTAAGCTTTTTGTTGTTTTTTGAGGGGGGTGAAGGTTAAGAATGGAGAGGAGAGTTCTATCTATTACACAAACATATAAACCCAAACATTGAGTTAACGGATTAACTAGGGGTGTTTATTATGTATCAGGCACTATTCAAAGTGCTTTTGTGTGTAGTGACTCATTTAATCCTCAAAACAATCTTATGAAGCAGATACTATCATCCCATTTTACAGATAGAAAACTGAGGCACAGAGAGGTTAAAAAAAAAACTTGCCAAAGATCATATAGCTAGAAAGTAGCAGAGCTAGGATTCAAGTTCAGGCACTTGGCTCTTGAGTTCATGCTTTTAACCACACACACAATAATACCTCTACAGATTATAATGTTTAGCTATCTTTGTGTGAGACTTTTTTAAAGGTTGCAATAAAAAGAACTTACTCGATCATAGCAAAGAAGTGTGGAAAAATTTGGAGTTTTCTGTTGATGTACCAATTCAACAAAACGAGCACAGTAAACAGCATCAATTGCTGAAAAAATACATCGAGGAAATATACACAGCTGTAGAAATTTTGTGATGGTCTCATTTTTGGTAGATTCTAAAAATAAGGGAAGAATATATTAAGTGGTAAACTTCTTCCTCAAGTGCCTCAAGGCCACTAAACATGACAACATAAACTTTAGTGTAGAGAATGCTATAAAACCACAAACTATTTATAGTTTGTAACCAAAAGGTCATGCCTGGGATAAGACTTTCATTTTCACTCTGTGGACATTTTTCTACCTATAATTTCTCCAGAAATATGATTTTATACAGAAAAGTTGAATGATAAGCTGCCAATATTGTAGTTATAAGTTCATTAATTTCACCAGCAAATTAAATCGGTTCCTTCAGTGAACATGTGAAGCCAACTCTGCATTGATGAATAACCAAAGAATGGGATAGTGAACACTGAGTTGAAATACAAACATAATACACTTCAACACCTGCCAAAGTTATAAAGGTTTGCTTTTGTAACTGAGCAGCAGCAGGAATGTAACAATTCCAACAACTTACTTGCTAAAAGCCAGTTGTCCTTTTCCAGTTTCAGTCTCTGTAGAACTCGCTGTACATGCTCCATCTGTTTCTTTTCTTCTTCAAGAAGCTTATCCTGAAGGGCAGTACACCGCTCCTTCTCTTTTTTCTTTTTATTTGGAGGCTACAAAGTATAAGTTAGATACTTTTCTAACTAGAGGCACATTACCTCCCCTTCGTTTCATTAAAAAATTCAAAGAGACATATGCTGACATTCTGAACAAATTACTTCAACAAGGGTGGTTAGGAGTCCACTTGAATGTGCTTTTACCTCTATTCAACAAATCTAAGACAAAGTTGGCCTTCATACACTATCAAAACCGGCTGCCTTCTCAACACTGGTACTTTTAGTCTGAGGCATGGAGTCATCTTTGATCCTTATTTCACCTTCCCAACAGTCCAATTGCAACTCTTTTGCAGTCCTGCTACCTCTACCAGTCTCTGCTCTCCGTACTTCACAATGAATTACCCAAAAAGCCACCCAGCTGGTGTCCAACCTAATACCAGTCCCTTCCCCTATCAAACACATACTTCATACCACTGTTATGAGTAATCTTTCTTAAGTACCAATTTTTACCATTATCATTTCCCCACTCAGGAATCTAAAATAGCTCTCAGTTTTATCAAGTCTTCTTTTCTATCACTACTCTACATCATCTGGCCCCATTCTTAACCACTCAAATTTATCACTAAGCAGATTCACTACAGTAAAAGTGAGGTTTTTTAACCTTAGACTACCTCACACCTTTGCTGAAGCTCTAGAGTGGGCAATTTGCCTCCATATTTCCAAACCTAACTTATTCTGAAGGCCTACCCAGTCTAAGATTTGCCTCTTCAGTAAAGCTTTCTCCCAAAGAATTCTTTTGGGAACTCCTATTGCTCCTGCAATGGGAGTCACATAGATCATTTCAAGTTGCTAACACAGCGTTCAGCAGAAAAGCAAACTCAAATACCTGGGACAGACAGGGTCAAATACCTTTTGATTGATCATAACTTCCATGTACTCACCAAGCCTGCTATCCCCACCCACTGAGAGAGGTCAACTCCAAACCCACTTAGGAAAATATTAGATAGCAACAAGACAGGAACCTAAGATAATACAATTCCAAAGTATGGATAATGCTGAATACCATGAAGTTGTTGTACTTGACCTAGTAGAATAAAAACCTACCATTTCCTGATTGTCATCAATTGCTTTCATCTGGACTTTAAGTTTATTGACTTCCCGTTCATAGCTGGTATGCGGAACTGCAAGGTCATACATTGTCAATGACCAGAATGTGGCATAGAATTGAGGGCTGATGTCATCCCAGACCTTGGAAACATGTAAGGAAACCACCGCTTCATGGACAGGAGCCATCACCATTTCACATGATGTAATGTACTTATGAACTTTATGTTGCTGTTTACTTCCCTTCTCTGATTTTTTAAGTTCATCATACTTTGACTGGAGATAAAAAGTAAAAAAAAAACACACACACACACACAACATAATTTATAGCACTTATTTTCATAGTACATACAGAAACCTAGGATCCTTTTCCAAGAATCAGAGGATGACAAATCAAACCTGTTGTAGGAATTCTAACTTCCTACCAACAACATTTATTTTAAGATAAATCATCCCTGGAAGCTGTTTCAATATTTAGTCCTGTGTGTTCACTAGGAACTTTTCAGAAGATTCTTATTGCATCTGACCTGTTGAGTAAGTGAATAAGGTGTGTGCGTGCACCCTCTCCATTCCCCCCACCCTACTCTCTCTCACTGCTGCATCAAGAATTGAACATGTAGAGTTTCCACTCCTGCTTTTGAGATATTCAAGGGAATCAAGTAGAGGGTCTTAACACTAGTAAAGGGCAGAGTGGAACTAGTAACAGCCAACCAAGACAGAATGTTTTATCACTACATGTAGCTCCTACCAGCTATTACGATTTGTGAATTAAGAAGCTGGATCAACATAAAGAAAGGTTATGAGACCATTACCGTAAGACTGCTAAGTAGGGTGACCAACTGTCTAGGTTTGCCAGTGACCGAGGGGTTTCCCAGGATGCAAGACTGCAGTGCTAAAATTGGGCATGTCCAGGGCAAATCAGGACCAATTGGTCACCCGACTGCTAAGCTAAATAAGATTTTCTATGAATTGCTATGGTATACTGGAGTTTAAAGCATGTGGGAACTGACTTACTACAGCCTTTTTGGCCTGATTGGTTCATCCTAATTTGGGGGAATGTTTAAGGAATGCCATACCCTTAATGGGAGAAAGCACAATGGGAGGAAAGTACATATTATTTCATACAATGTATGTGAAATGTAAAAAAGAAAATAATACAAAATGGAGATGCTACAATTGTCTCATGTCTTTCAGTTTCTTTAAGATGAAAGCACTCATCCAGAAAATTATGTGGGTTAGGCATCATCCCTGAACATGAACCTAAGAGGAGATCTAAAATTAGCTGCTTCTTTATGTTAGGAAAGCAATTAAATCATTCACAGTTTGTGCTAAACATGGAACCCAGAACTAGAAAGTCAGAAGTCAAAGGTTCCACTTCCAGTTCTAAATCATGATAGGCAAGAGTCTTGGCTCCTTATAGTCAAGCTGCCATCCCTCCTGAGTGACACTATACCACAGGCTCACTGGACTGAAGGCACACCAACTACTCTTTGTCCCACAGAGTATCTCAAGCAGGCTCTGAGAACCATAAAAATTATTTTAGAAGTGGAAAAATTTATCTCTTGTTATCACCATTTTTGAGAGCATGCTGATTACTACTGAGATCACACCAGTGACCAAGTTACAAAAAAATATTACTTATGAGAGAGGTTCCAATTCAACTACACCAAAGACCTAAGAGAATAGCAGCTGGAATGAGAAAGACTTAAAATTTTGAGGATGGGTCCTATTGACAACAATAAATAGGAATCTATGTGAGTGGAATGACAATGCTAAGGTTCTAATGAAACAGAATAAAACAATGCTGAAACTACCTGTTTAAGATAGTTAAGCTACCTGATTTGAGCAATATCTAGACTATGAATGGGGGGAAAGCCTTTCTTTCAGACCAGTGTTGCAAGGTGGGTCTCAACAACTAAAACTGAAAATTAGATTATAGGTATGAAAATGTCTTATGATAGCCCCAATCTCCCCAATCCTTTGGTTCTCAATCTGTGACTTCTACTGCTAGGCACACCCATAATTCCTATCTGGTTGGGGAAAAAAAAAAAAAGGCTTGATCAGAAAAGATGGCTACATTTCATATTTGCCTAGGATAAATATTTCCTTGTCTAAAGTGAGTTTAACCCCTCTTCAAGCTCACATCTTCAGTCAAATGGAGAACCATAACAGGTCTACATCTCAAGACACCTGGGGAACTAGATCTACAGAATTGATATCCACTGTTAGTGCTGTACTTCTAATTACTGTTCAAAAAGCTCCTGTTGGCCTAATAACCTGAGCAGTGTTTGGTTGGCTTAATTGCTCCCATGAGAGCCTGCTGGTAGTCAATTTATAGAAGGGACCGAGCAGCCCTCCAATACTCATACTCTCTCATTGAAGGTTCTTTGAGAGGCTTTCACCCAAGAAGCAAAAGTAAGGATCCCTGGGGAAGCCTGGATGCCCAATCCTGTGTAACCAAGGCTGCCAAGGAACTCCCTTTCCAGACAGTGGCCTATTGCTGACTTGGTTGTATAGCCACCTCTGTATAGTTTTCTGTTTTCCACCCAACCCTAAGAGTGAAATGATATTTCTTTATTTAGATATTTTTACCTCTTAAATGATAAAGACAATATTTTATATAGGCTACAGAAAAGGGAGCTGTTGGTATGAATGGCCTGCTCCATTTCTGACCTGGAAAAGTTCAGCCAACCTCAGGCAACCAGGTGTTCCTGTTTGCTAGGGTTCAACATTGCTGATTAGTGTGTTCACTTCTCAGTATAGCACAGGGCAGGTCAGAATTTCTGAGATGAAGCAATTCTCCCACCTCAGTCCTTCAAGAAATCAGGTCCCCTGTTGTATAGCTGAGACTGATCTACTGTGGGGTGGGGCGACAACACAAGACATAACTACACAAAGAGAGCAAAACAATTTTCTGGATTGAGAGATTCTAAAGGGGGTAAAAGAGGCCCAATCCTACTCTCTTAGTCCCTTTTTCGCTCTAGAGAGTATAGCACAGTATTGCCGCATAATGCTAATAAAGTGATAACTGAATCAATTAACAGTTAGTTGTTAGAGGTAAGTGTGAGACTGCAGCAGCTGATATGTAAACACTAACAGCTGATGGTTGATTAAATGATCAATTAGACCCCAAATTTCTCAGCGCCTTTTTCCACACCTCTACCACACAGCCCTATATCTCTACTGGGAACAAAGAAGGGATCCTAGTTTAGGAGAAAGGACCAAGATCTTCCCCCAAAATCTTAGTGAAAGCCTTGCATAGTACAGACTTTAAAACAACAATAAATAAACAGAAGGGCTAGAATCGAAGCCTACACAAAAATGAAGAATATGCTGGGGTTCCAGTCAGAGTGGGGAAGTACCATCATTTCCAATCAGAACTCTGACCATGGCCCTGGGTGAAAAGTTAAAGTAAATTCCTATTAGAGGTCACAGTTTTGCAGGGAAGAGTCCAGGTGGCAGATAGAGGAGGCAGAGTGACTCCTCTTCCCCCACATCCTTACTTGAACTTCAGTACAGTCACTAACGAGATAACCTGCTCAGGAAGGCTCTAGTTTGCTTTTTGTTGTTGTTGTTTGTTTTTAGTTGTTTCAATTCGGTGGAGAGAAATAAAACAAGAAACATGAATATTCCTTTCCTAGAAGTTATATAGCAGAGAGTGCAAGAGCGTTTGGGGGTGGTTAAGTCTTTCTGTCAGTCTATTTTTTTTTTTCTTTCAAGGCAGTACGCATAAGAGCAAGTCAAGTATCTGACAGGGATACTGTCACTGAGGAAACAGGATTCTCTGTATTCAACAGGAGTGTTTCTCACAATGACATATGTTCGCCTGCATCAGAATCACCTAGTGCTTGATTAAAAAAAACAAACACACTAACAAAAATCCCCAGGTACCATTCAAGTTACTAAGTTAGAATCTGTGGACGTGGGGCTGAGTTTTTAAGATGCTTCCCTGGTGATTCTTTAGTAATTCCCTGGTGACCTAAACTAATGCTTGTGAACTACAGTTCTAGAGAACTCATAAGATATCAACTTGGACAACTGGTAGTGTAGTAACAGTAAAATTACAGAATTAGTAAGACTTACTTTTTCAAAGGGGTATTTTCATTGTCCACTGCTCAGAGCTGAGTATTAACAAGAGTAACTCTCTAAAAGACATTATCTATATCGATGTCAAACTAAAACATATTTACAAATAAAACAGCTAAGAAATAATGTGGAATCATTCATGAATGGCCAAAGATACTTATACTTACCGAAATATGGTGTGCATACATTGGCCTAGATAAGAAAAATGCTGCATCATGGGGTGTATGAAATTCATTACAGAGCACATCAATTGAAGGCACTCGCTTTATATAATCTTCTGTGCTTAGATTAGATGCTAAAAACCCACCAAACTGTACCAGGGTATCATGACACTAAATTGAAAAAATAAGACAAAAAAATACAAATGTACTACCACTTTACAAAAGCAATAAAACATTTTCCAAAATGATTGAAACATGTCATTTTAACAATATTTTGATTAACAATTAAGAATTCAAATTTTACTACTTGAAGGAACTTTGGAGACAATCTACAAATTTAATCATATAGTCATATTACAAAAAAAGACACCAAGGTCCTGAAAAGTTGACTAATCTAAGACCTTAATAGTCAACCAAGGTCTCAAGTTCCAAGCTATTATTCATGACTTTTAGTAGCAAAATATAGTTACCTAACTCACATACAAAAATTCTATGTATTTACAAGTCAATTCTCTTACCTTAAAAAATAAACTTTATTTATAAAATATATGTGATGTTTTTTATTTCCTTATAATATAATTGGTGAAAGTTAAACACATTTTGTACGTTAATCCTAGGTTTTGATGCTTAATATTTTAAAATATATTTTATAAATAAAGATCACATCTACTTTGTTGTGACTGAAATTCCAGATTTCCAGAGACCAGAAAAGATATGAGCAAACAACATGAAGTTATCTACCTAACTGAAAACCTTATACATATCATTACATCTCCTAGAGCCATCTCTTATATATCATAACTGGCAAAGAAACAACCTCTATTTCCAGAATGTCTATTTTATATTAGGGCTGTTTCATATTCACATGATGTGCAAAAATGACACATTCAAATTACATCACATTCTATACTTTCCATTATTAGGATTAAAAATTTCACAGAAACACAAAGGCCACTTTAACTTGCCTGATCATAGAGCTTTCCCACAAGTTTCAAATGTTTCTCTCCACCTTCCTGAAAGATTACCCCATTCCTCTGTTGAGCCATAAGCAAACAGAGAGGAAGAGCAAGGTCATGGTCTAATAGTGCATCCTTTAATCTCTGGGAGGACTTTTTAGTGTTTCTGATCTGGCCAAAATAACCACCCTGCAAAAGACAAGACATAAATTTACCAGCCTACCACATGCCATCTGATTTGAAAAACAACACAGAAAAAGTTTAGTTACAATCCTGAAGATACACTCTACATTCCTTCCTTCTCTTCACAAACTTATTGTACTGACACTATTACTGCTACTGGCTTAAAGATAAAGGTCAATTGTCTTTAAACTTCTACATATTTTCCATTTCCTAACTTGCAGTCCCTTATAAAGGATTATTCTTTAGTCAGTGTGGAGCAGATTCAACAACAGATGTGCTCAGATTCATGCCAGTTAGAATATCAAGGACCACAGAAGATTTGCTACTTATTTCCCTTACAGATGTATTACTTACTGTCTTTTATACTTTGTTTCAGCTTTTTTAAAAGGTTTAAATAATATATTACAATTTTAAAAAGTGAGGTAGGGACGATTTTAAGGAGGGTATGTATGGCTTTGACTTTAGCTTTATGTACTTAGGTGCTGTTTAAATTCTTTACTATGAGCATGCATACATTTTGAATTTTAAAAGTTAATAAACAAAAATAGCAACTCTCACCTCAGCTTTTAGTTGCTCTCCACCAGTCATGGCCTCCAGTTGCTCCATTGTCATTTCCTCTGTAATTTCTATTCCTGCCATTTTTTGTACCACTTCTTTCAATATAAGAAGGTCAAAACTATTTAGGAAAAATAAGAAACAGCCTATAGTTGAAACTTCAAACATAAAAGTAAAAATAAACTATAATTAATATACTGAGAATTCCTAAATCCTTTCTATATAAATACGGGAGAGAAGGGGCTGAAGTGGTTTCTAAGGAAAAACTGCATTCTTAGAACTATACTGAGAAATATTTGGCGATGTAATATGTTTATTTTACCTTTCACTTGGAAATAATTTCAAATTTACATATAAGATACAAAGGTAAAAGCAGTACAAAGCACACTCATACCCTTTACCACTACTTCAAATAGTATTAACATTTTTACTCCTGTTCACTTAATCATTTGTTTTCTCTCTCTCCCTATCTTCACACACATACAATTTTTTAAACTATTTGAGAGTAACTCATTTAGTAACATCATTTTAGAGGTACCTAAAATTCCTAATTACCCCTAAAATTCCTAAGAATGTATTTCCTAAGAATACAGCTATTCTCTTATCTTACATAACCACAGCTTAGTTATCAACTTTAGTAAACCAAACACTGATGCAATACTTTAATCTACAGGTCATATTTCATTTTTATCAGCCAACCAACCCTATAATGTCCTTCACAGCATTTTTTTAGTCCTCCAGTGCAGGATGGTCAATATATATTTTTGATGGTATAGAGTCACCTCTCTAAACAATCACACACACACACACACACACGTGGAAGGAATGGAGGGAGGAAGAGAAGAAAGAAAAAAAAGAAAGGGAATCCAAGTTCCAAGTTGTGGTACTTGAGTCTAAGATGACAGTTTACTGGCCAGCCTTAAGCATATTTATTCCTGTGCTAACAGTTATGCATTTGAATTCTCAAAGTTTAGGACTGTCTATGGAAATAATACCTTATAACTTTCAAGATCTTCCTTTATTAGTTAAGTAATGAAGATAAAGTGAAAACACTCTTTCCTACAAAACAAATACAGATGTTTTTCCGAACATAAAGCTAGGAATACCCAAGACACAAGTTAATGGACAAAGGAACAGCTTTCTAAGATTCTTATTAAGTGCTTACTCTCAGCTTGCCTTGTTTCCCTAAACAGTTTTTGAAAATAAGAGGGCTTTCAGGCAAATTAGTTTGCAGCAGGTATCAGTGAAGTATTTTATTTTTTCTTTAAACTATCTTTTAATTAGATGATCACAAAAGCTATATAACACAATACAGAAAACTGAGCTAGAGACTTAAAAATAAATGTGATGTTCCCCTGGCCTATATAGACACAGAAGAGTAAAATGTATAGGAATGGTCAATAGATGAGTATAACACAAGTGATAGATGCTGATAAAAGCCTAAACCTAACTATTATTTTTTTTTAAAAGTTTTCCCTAAACCAAAATAATCTGTCAAGAATTACTTAGGTAATACTTGTTTGTGGCACCCGATAGCTTTACAGATTTCTGTTCGCTTCTATCAGAAAGCTTTGGAAAACAATTTCCAGTTCTTTGATTCTAGTTAGTCTATGCTGATGGGGTTTAATATACATTCTAATTCAAACTCTAAGCCTCTGATATTGGTCCAGAACAAAATTTAAAAACTCAGTATGAAAAGAGGACACTGTCCAAAAGGTGAATTAGCTTTACATAGCTCTAAAGTTTAAATTCAAAAAATAACCACGCTTTAAAGATACTATATACACCCTCAAAATAAACACATTCCTACCAAATGCTCCATGTAAAGGCCAATTACTGTCCAGTAGCATAATCAATAGTGCAATATGTTTTACCATAAGAGGAGACACAATATACCATATTAACCATTTTTTCAAAAGCCTAACAGGTAGTCAAAATGAGTTAGTCTTTTTAATGAGTTACATATATACCTCAATATTACATTTCTTTCTGCAAAAATGTATTATATATTAAGTTATAATTTCTTTTAATTAAAGAATTCCATATAAATAAGTGAAAAAATATTGTACTTAAGCCTACAACCAACAAGTAGTTTTTTAAGATAACAGCAATCTCAATATCCCAATACCACCAGAAGTACTCTAATTATTGAATTTCATTTATATATCATTTGCTATGAATACCTTTTGCCTGCCTTTAGCTGATTAGCCACATATTGAAGAAGACCAGCAAGATCAATTGGGTATTTACGAAAAACTGCACCACAGAAACTAGCCAGACCTATATGAAATAAAAAAAAATAGGGCTTTTAAAAAATAGTTCATAAAACAAAAGGCACAACATTAAGTATCATTTCTTCAACTCAATTTCCAAAACAAAATGAGGTGGGAAAAACTGTATTGCTGATGCCACTGAATGAAATTTTATAAATAATAGCTAATATTTACTGAGCATACATATGCCGAACACCCTATTAAGCACTTTATGTAATTATCTCATTTCATCTTTGCAATAATCATCTCAGGTAGGTATAAACCTATCAATGAGGAAAATTCAGAACAGATATATCATGTAACTTGCTCATAGTCACACAATTGGTATGATGTAGAACAATGATTCAAATTTACAAAGCCTAGTTCCATAGCCTGTGACATTAATTAGCCACAATAAAATCTTACAGATTACTCAGTAAACCTGAATGATCAACAGAACACCTGCCTTTCAAATGTTTGAGTCACAAAAAAAAATCTTTTATCTAGGAACATGTCACTAGTTGTGGAGGGACAAAGAAACACTGCCAGACCACGAAGCAAATAAAAGACCAATTTTAGTCAATAGTCCTTATCATATCTTGAGTAGGGAGAAAACCCCAGTTAAGACAAGAGGAGGAGGTCCTAGTAAAACAAGTGATCTGCAGCCTTTTTAACAATTATTTGCTCAGCACCTAAAGGATAATGGACAAAACAGATTCTGCCCTCAAGGAGCTTACAGACCAGTGAGAGAGACAGAAAAGTAAACTAAAATAACTGTGATGCATAAAAGGTTCTATGGAAGTACAGAAGAGGGGCACCTTATTCTGACTTTTGGGTGGAAGTGTTAACAGGGAAAGCTTTGCAGGTCACATCTCTAAGCTGAACTCTAATGAGTAAGTAGAAAACGTGTGAGAGGAGATGGGTGGGCATGGGAGGGTATCCCAGGTAGAGGAATTAACATGTAAAAGGACCATGGAAAGTGGAAGAAGTTCAGCATTAATGGAACCTAAAATATTAAGGAGGGGCAAAAGATGAGGGTGGACCTGATTCCAAAAGAACTTACTTGTATGATTTATTTCAGATTTCAAAGGGCAATGGGGAACTACTGCAAGATTCAGCTATCGGAGATACAACAGGTTGAAAGAAAAGGGAACTGGATGCTAGAAATCCACGGTACAAGGAACAGAAAAAAAAAAAGCTAGGGTTTTTTGTTAAACAACCGAGTTTTTGTTCTTTTAAGAAGACTAGAACCTCAGAATGGAAAAGAGAGAAAGGGGAATAGTTCCCTTAAGATTAATTCCTATAACATAATAGAATGGATGGGAATTTTCATCTCCCCAGTAATCCGTGCCCAAATTCTATCACAGTCAATAATGGCCTCTTGAGTTGGAAAAGGAGTAAGTACATGAACATCCTTGAACAGCCAAGGACTTGGACTCTCTGTAGAACAAGCTGAATGGCTAGATATTCTCAAGAGCTCTTGACAAACTGGCTCTTACCATAGGTAACAGAATACATAATATGGCAGTTACAACAGATGGAAATTTCATCCTTGGAAGAATAAAAATACTTACTCTGAAGCCAACTTGAGATGGTTGTGTCATCATGTTTCATTCTCTCCTTTTCTGGATTAGCTAAAGCTTCAATGATACAATCTTTCATACATTAAGAAAAAACTTTAAGTTGGTATGTCTCTAACAAAGACCCCTAGAACAACAAAAAATGCCACCCGTTGGGAAAAAATTGTTAGTTTCAGGCTACTACAAATTACTGAAAAATACATTCACTGTAGTACCAACTTTTCTTTTTTAGCCTCCTTTCCATATTTCAGCAAGATACATTCTACCTATATCAAAGATGTTTAGTAAACTTAACGTTGTCTCTCCCTATGTACAACACAGACACACACACACACACAAAGTCCTAACTGGCCAACCTTCAGATCAGCCAACTGAATCAACTTCAGATGGTTACTAAAGGAACTTAGAATGAAAATAAAACATTCACCATTAAGATCTATGAAATGTGAAATCTATGAATTATTTCACTTGAAAGGATACAGGCCAAGACATCATAATTCAACGATGTGAGGTATTTCAATGAATCTACTACAGGTGTTATTAAGTTATCATACTTCTGTATTTGTGACAAGATCTGGAAGACAGCAACAAAGAATAAAAGGCATTAACTAATCAAAAAAGAACTACTGTGCTAACTAAATAATGGCTAGTCTTTTTATTTTTCAAAAGAAATAATGCTTAAAATTAGTTTCCTTCCATTGTGTATTTATATAAAACCTACTATTCTATCATTTCCTTAGAAAATATTTTCTTAGGCTACATTTTCCAATTAGGAAGTAATTCCAGGGCATCCAAACTATAATTTTGGAATTATAGAGGCTAGTCTTATGTCAAATGTGTTTTAGAACTTTCTAAATATGGAAGTGTAACATCTGAATCACAATGAAATGCTGTTCAAATGTTTCTAAAAAATAAAATCAACAAATAATACATCTCTTTATTAATGTTTCTGTAACTCAAAATGTGGTGCACAAAGCAATGTTAGGTAGCCTGTTTATAACAGTAGCACTGTTACATATTACTAGAAAAGTAGATCAATGTGTTAAGTGTTTGCATACTAAATTGTTTCTAGAATAACCAGACAATGTTTTATTTGCTAAAGGCTTTTTTTCCCTAAAACTACCAAGTATTTTTAAAACTACATCATTCCATTTCCACTTGTGCTGATTTAAAGACAACGAAAAGAAAAAATCCCTGAAAATAATATTAACCTCAAAACATACATAATCAAACAAAATGGTTGGATTGCTGTGGCTCAACTTCCCAATTTGTCTTCCAGAAGGCTTCACATTTTCCTTGGTTAGACGCCTACAAGGGGAGAAAAAGGTGGCAGGGATCATCTTAAGTAATTTCCCTCGTAATGTTGGTAGCTTTGTTACATCATGAAAAAAAAAATTATTTCCCAAATATCCAAAATGGATCCATGTAAACAACAACATTCATCATATACTTTACTGTAGGACTGGGCTACTTTGATTAGGCATTCTCCCAGAGGGTATTAAGATTTTGTATTAATGCTTAACATTTATAGTATAGACATCTTCATCTTATAGTAATAGTCTAATAAGCATTAAAACTCTTAACGTACTCTTCAAGTACATAAAACTCTTCTTATAGAGAATAATTATTTCAGATTTTGAAGGGCTCATTATCAGTTTAGGGATTAAGATATCAAATTTGGTGTAATACCCTGAAATGTCTCATGCCATCTGTCTCAGTGACCCTAACAGAGTAATAGCTAACTCCTTGATAGAAGAAGTTATCTGGTTTTCATAGTCAAAGTAAACAATTCTTGAAAAATCAATTCTACTACTTTCCTTCCTCTTTAATTCTCCTTCTAATCAGTATTCTCTAACATTCTGGAAATTTATATCTATGAAATGCTTACAAGTTCAAAACAATTATTACACAGGATCTTAAACTCTTCTGATGAGATTATTACATAAGAAGTCTAGACACTTAAAACTTGAAAAGCTTACAAGTGACAGGAAGCTTTCTAGAATGAAAATATAACGAAGCAAATAATGAATTTAGTTGATAGTTCAAGGAATGTGACCATTCTGGAAGTGACAAACTTGATACAATCTTCAGGAGCATCTCATGACAAAACTGATCCATCAATCAAAATTATTTCATCAACAACTGCTTCCCTTTCCCATTTTCCATGGCCCAGTTTCTTTTTTTCCCTCATGAAAAAGAGAGACCCATCAGTTTTAAACTTTGGCTAAACTCTATTCCGCTTTCAAGGTTACCACCACCTGCTCTTCTAATCTTACTATTTCAGGTGGCCCTCCTACTTGCCAAAGCCAACACTTCCTCTGCATATTTTTCATCTCATTCCCTTCTGCCTCCACCACACTGTGGGGAAAAACAAACAAAAATAAAAGGAAAATCTTCTTAAGTCTTCCCTTCAAAAAACCATGGTGTCTAGCATATGGAACATAATCAATGAGCATTTGTGGAATGAATTATTGGATGCCCTATAGCAAATGAGTGTTCTAAACAGTAATCAAAACTTATGAAATTCTCAAATAACAAATTAATACATTCCATTCTGAACATAAAAAAGATCAATCAATACCAAAATCATATTGTTTAAGACTGGTGAAATAGTTACAGCTTACAAATATAACAGAAATAAAAGTATATTAAAAATTTTGCACATACTCTTCTGTGATAAACATTTTTATTAATTTACTTATTAATTAATTCATATTAATGTCTTCCATAACAGGCAAAGTGCTAAACACTTGGAATACAAGGATGAATAACAGCTCTTGCTCTCAAGCTCAGCCCAGCTGGGGAAACAGATTTAACACCATTATTTAAATTTTTATATTCTTAAACAAATACAGCCAATTACAGAACAGTACTTACTAAATGCTATCAAAAGTATAAAAGGGGAGGGAATAATACGTCTGTATTCGCTTGCATATACATAAAAATACCTGGAAGGATTTTTGAAAAAGAAACTAAACAGTGGCCACTTTTTTCCCCCCCTTGAGAGAACTGAGTGGACAAGATGAAAGACTTTTTACTGTCTACCTTTTTACATCTACCAAAATTCAAACCATGTGAATGCATAAACTATTGAAAAAATTAGATAATTTAAAAAAGAAAAATAATCATAGCAATGTATCTAAGTGGTATGAAAGTATTATACGCAACAACGGGACAGTGGTGGCACAAATAAAGAGCAATTAATTATGCTTGGTGGTATGTGCTATGGAAGGCTTCACAGAGGTGACACTGGAGCCACCTCAGAAGGATGAGGTCACCAGACAGAGAAAGGAAAAAGAGGTAAGGGAAAACCTGTATGAACAAAAGAAACAAAAAATAAATGCAAAGGAAAAGGAGATCACAGCACATTCAGGAAAATGTAAGTGGGCTCAGGTAAAATTGGCAGGAAATGAGAATGGAAAAGCAGGGACAGACAGATCATGGAGGTTCTCTTTCATCACCATGTCGTACAGTTTGACATATAACCTGCAAGCAATCGTTAATCACCAAAGGATTTTGAAGAAAGAGAATAACATAAGGCATTATAATACTCCAGATAAAAGAACTAAGTTTAGTGGTGGTAGAGAGTGGAAAAGACAGATTCAAGAGATTTAATAATATTAAATAATCCACATAAAGCACTCAGTTTAGTGCCCGGCACACATAGTAATGTCTCCATAAATATTAGTTGCTTTTAAGCAAGAAACCCTATTTGAGGAATTCTTAAGACTAGAACTCTCTAGGAAGGATCGGTTCTAATATTATCTCTTTCCATGCCTTCCCTAACTTCCATGGGGTGAAATAATTCATCCCCTTCTCTATCCTCCCATAGAACTTTATACATACTGTATAACAGCACCTATTAAACCAGATTGTGACTGTTCACACACCTGTTTCACTGGTAGACAGTGACCTGGGACAGTATCACTAGGCAAAGAAAAGTATCACTGCCTACTGTTAAATCTAGTTAAACTAGAGAACACAATACTTCTGGTTAGAACAATCATATCACTGCATGAATGTAAAAAAAAATGCCAATAAACAGCCTTGCTGAAAATCTTTGCAATACAGCGGTGTATCCAGTATCTAAACCTATACTAATCTGAAGTATATAATTTTCATAATTAAACTTCAAGCAGTTTACCAGGAAGTAGGATAATATCACTCTTATGTTTTTAATGACATGAAAATAAAAAATTGAAATTTTTCAAAAGTTGACTCCCTATGGAGATGGTTCTGCATAATTCTACTAGAGTTTCCAAAAAGAAAAAAAAAACTTTATTATAACTTTGAGTAGAAGAAATTCCTAGAACTTTAACAGCCTTGTACAAGCCATAGAATGTATTATGCAAACTGAGCAAAGGCCACAGTAGGCTCCCCTTTAAAAACAAACAAAAAAAAACACTCAACCTGTAAAATCCTATAATATGATGCATTAAAGAGAATTTTTATTAGGATTTATAGCTATGCAAACATGACAACTACAAAAACTAACTTGGTAGTCAAAATGAGCTAAAAATCACAAAAATAAATAGTCATTCTATCTGCAGTATATAATCACCTATACCATTAGCAAACACTCCTGGGCTTCCTCAAAATTGAGGCTCAGACATAAGCTGGTTGAAAGAAAGTAAATTAAATCCACATATATTTTAGATTAATAAGAAGAAAAATAAATTAAAACTTACTTCATGATATATTTGGCTCTGTCTATTGTTTGAGCTTTAACTTTTACTAAAAGTGGGTGACTGTTGTAAGTTTCATTCTTCCACTGGCCATACAGGCGATATCTTTAAAAACGATGAGATGAAGAATTAGGAAAAGTCAAACACTTAGAGGTTAATGCACTAGAACAATAGTTAAAAATACAAAAATATTATGTATTTACCTATGCTGATATGGAAATGTTTTAAACATTCCCCACAGTTCCTCAGACATACAAGCATTGCAGTCCATCAAAGAAAGAGATGGAAGTAATACCTGGTCAGTAATGCTAAGCAAACAGCTAAGGATAACTTCCTAAGAAGAAGAGAGGAATAATAATTTCAGTAAGAGGTCCATTTTAATCCCTCCCACCCCCAGAAAACTTTATGTAAGCCTTGGAAAAACTGCAATTCCTTGATTTCATAGCACACCATCTCTAATTCCCCATACTATCACTGTATTTCTCACAATGGTTATTTGTGTTTCTCCATATAAGAAAGCAAATGAGGCAAGGGAAGGAAAGAGGTTGCAAGAAAGAGTGGCTTTTATCCCTTTTCCTTTCTCAACATGGTAATCCTCCAAAACAGGAGGCTGTCAATCTTAAAAGATACTTTGTATGATATGCCAAAAGCCGTATTTAGCATGTAGAGTATAAAATCATTATTCACACAGGTGGTTAAAGCTTGTTCACAGTAAAATCTGCAGTATATTGTACCTAGACAAACACTGGACACACTGGATTTTTCTAGTCTCTTACCGTTTTCTCTTTATCTTCTTGTTTGCTTCCATCAGACTGAAACTAAAATTTAAAAAAAACTATAAATAAAATGCAAAAACGTTAAGATTATGCTGTCACAATTTAGTTTCTAAATTTGAAAAAAACTAACTTGCACACGGCTGTGAATTATTTCCTTACTTTTTACACACACGTAGATTTTAAATATAGCCAGTATTACCAATTAACATTTTAAATTTTCATCTATATCTCTAACCTACAAATAATGTGTGACATTCATGAATTTTAAATATCAGTTTTATAAGCCAAATCTTTTCTCAACTTCATTATCACAAACCAAAGCATCCTAAAACTGATCTGAGTATTTATTATAAAACTGTAGCAGCACAATTTTGTAATAATGCATCTGCATTTTTCTATCCAGATGTTCTAGTTTTCCCTCTACAAAATTAGTAAAAATCTAACATTAAAGCAACAACAACAAAAATTAAAGAAACTTAAAGCTATGTTTTAATTCATCACTATTTAAGCCTTCACTAAGAAATAAGTCCAAAATATCAATAACATTGCTGACAAAGAGCAAACCACTGCCTAACTTGGACAGACTGAATGAAAAAAAACTGGGTCATTATTTTATCAGTGATTTGCAGGTGGGCTGCCGAAGTGCCATGTTTGACAACGTTGTCTATTCATTCAAAATGAAATTGTAACATTTATGTGTGTGTAGGCAGGTAGAGCGTTGGGGGAGTGTGCAAAAGCCAAAAGGACAATTGAAGCACTAATAGTCAAGGACAATCTAGATTTCTGGAAAGGATTTAGCTGAATACCAAGTGTGAGAAGGGGAAAAGATAATATGCAGCTAGCAGGCTTCTTATTTTCTTGGTAGATAAGAGTATTTTGTGCATGTATGTTTTCATGCTTGAGTAATTTAATGGATATTACCACAGGGAAGTCTAACTTCTGTGCAACATTTTCACATAAGACTAATTCAGGGACTGCCATGTTACCTTGATGGGAAAACACACACAATCACTATTTTTTTAATTTGTAGGTTAAGAAGATAGGGTTCCCTTTCACAGAAACAATTAAGTCAACATATATCCTAGTCAGCAAATAAGGAGTCAGGTTATAGAGTGGCCTGGCAGAAAACAAACTAGATTGGTTTTGTTTTGTTTGGGGGAGGTGGGTAATTCTGGTGGCATATTAGGTATGAAATAAGAAATAGGGTATGTCATAATTGGAAGAACTATATGAGCTGGGAATAAAGGCAGTTAAGTCCTTTCCCGGTAACACTGTGATTCAAACAAACCTAATAAAGCTACACATCGTTTTCTCCATACAAATAAAACATTTTCTAGTTACTAAGCCATCCCAATTCCCTTACTAGAAACTTATATTAATTTCTAATGTCTATATGTCAATTCTCTAGATTTCATAAGCAGGAAAATTTGAAGAAGAGAAAACAAATATGGAAAGCACAATGGATCTAGAAGAGCAGTAAAAAACCTTTCTATCAAAGGCTAATTGTAACTAAGATGAACAAAAAATAAATCAAGAGGAACATGCAGGTAAAAGTATTTCCTTTTGCTTGGTAAGATATAAAGACACATTTGCCTCCCTCGATGCTTTCTTTTTCTTTTAGTTTAATTTAATTTGCTTTTTAACTCAGAGCACATATAAAACTCTCCATTCCCACAGTAGAATACTCAAAGTTTTATTGAATTGCCAGGCAAAAATAGGAGGAAGAAAAGAAGGGGAGGGACAAAAGACATTCATTCATTCATTCATTCACTATGTGCCAGGCACTGGGAATTCAAAGATGAACAGGACAGAGTTCCTAACTTTGAGGATCTCTTTAAGATCAAGACTACACTTATCAATGTACTGTTAGGAACTGGATTTTTTAAGTCTGAATAAAACTGAGCACTCACAATTATGTCTAGACATGCCATCAGTTATAAATGATGGCAAGCATAACACTACTGAGCACAAAAGGGTGGGTGTCCATCAAGAGGGGGCTTTTGGGGAATCGAGAAATAAAGGCTGCGAAAAGCTGTAGATATAACTAGATAAATTACTTTTTAGTTATTAGTGTGCTATTTTTAGTACCTCTAACCCATGAACATTCCAAATGCTGCTTTAGACTATACTTTATCTCAGAAAAGAAAAATATTTAAGCCTTGTGACTAGATTGGATTGGAACCTGAAGCTACATCTAAGAATTATGGCATTTATTTTCACCTATTTTTCTTGTTCTTATTAACTAACATTTATTGAGTACACGCTATGGGCCATATAATAGGCTAAGAATTTCACATTCATGTCTTAAAACTACTCTATGAGGAAAATATTTTTGCTATAAAGAATCTAAATAAGATCAAAATAACTTAGAGACTGGAAAATATAACCTGTGTTAAAAGTTACAGGAACCTGAGTTTACAGCCTGGAGAAGAGACACATGAATCGACTTTCAATGTTTTGGTTCAAAGCCTTTTTATCTTTCAGTCAGAAACTTAAAAGACTTTGTGAAACACTTAGAAATCACCTCAACTTTGATACTGTATCATTTATGAAAACATAGGAAGAGATAATAAATGAAAAGTACTACCTTCCACCATAGTTCATTTTTAGTTGATACAAATCTGTACTAAGATGCCAAAGAACAAGTAATATGGTCACCTACACACACCTTTTATCCCAGGGTAAATAACAGCACAACCTTTCGATCTTGAGAGTTCTGGTTTAGACAATAAAGTATGTGGTCTCCCTAACTACCACATGGGTAGCATTCAAATTACAGTAAACAACTTGCGGAAGTGGCTTAAATATTAAAATATATCAAACAAAACAACCTGCTAAATAGCTATGCTCAACTTCCTAAAATTCACTACCCCAAAAGGAATTACTATGGTTAAAACACTGGTCATGTTATAAAAGTGTGCTTTGTTTTTACACAAGCAGGGTTCTAACAAGCTGTATGTAAAAAATGAGTATTTTCAATGCACTTAATGAGTATGTGGTTTGTTTAAATGAATTCTCTTTATAAAAGGAGCTCATAATAGTCTTTTGTAAAACGGAAAATTGTCCTGTAAATCTATCTTTAAGGCAAATTAAGGTTTTCATACGGAATTTAATGTAATATGCCCTTGTGTTTCAGTTTAGATTCCTCCAGAAGCAGACTCTATTCAAGTGCAGGCACAGTTTATTTGGGAAATAATTTTAGGAACCACCAGTAGGAAATTGTTCCTGTGGGTAGCCAAAGCTTAATGCCACTGGAGACTCTAAGGGTCTGTGTAGAAATACATCTTAGAGTTATCCCATTTGAGGACAAGGTAGTTATAAACCTACTCCTGTCTTTTCATTGGTTGAGAGCTCAGGAGAGGGGACAAGGCAAGTCAGTTCCCCAGCAATTCCAGGCTACAAATTCCTGTACTACCTGTGCAGGCTCCTAAGGGCCAGAAAAGCCCTCAGAAAAAGAGATACAAGTGCCAGCAGTTGAAAATTGTGCCAGCACACACTGAAATGGTAAGGACCTGGCCTAAGAGCCAGCCAAAGGAATAAGCGTAGGATCTGATAGCATCTGCTATGCCCTGCATAGACAAATGGCCAAACCTCCAAGAGGTGAGCATTTTCACAAATATTCTTAAATGATACCTCTTTTACGAACTTCGAACTTTTTTCTTTTTAAGAAAATGAACAATGAGGTTCAATTTCAGGAAACAGCCTTTGAGAGGAGGTATAGGGGTTGAATCAGTTGTTTAAAGCATGCATGTGTTCTATACTAAAATTTCTACTTTTCTTTCTCATATAAAATGTACTTTTTAAAATTACAGTCTGCACAGAGCCTACATTTGCCTATTAATAGACTGAATATCTGCCTATCCTTGTATGTTTATATACCTCTTAGGTAAAAAGCACAGCTAATGGGAAGAATTAAAATCCTATTTGTAATTTATTACCTTAACTATGATTCTACACCTTGATTAGAATTATCACATGAATATATTCAATAATAGCTAAAGTGCCCTGAGTTCAAACCAATTATATAGGGATAATACAAGTGCAAATATAAACATCCTAACAGTTCTTCCCTGCTCAAGGCTCATTAAACAGCAAGGGTGCTGTAGATGAAACTTGGTCTCCAACTCTAGAATTCTTCATTTGCTTTGTATAAGTCTCATAATAGCAAACGTACATAGGGAAGCTTAACAAGTGGCACCAATGATAGCAGTGTCTGTTTCTATTTATAGACAGTAAGAATTACAATGCAAGGTTCTGACTGTCTAAAATATTTTAAAAATTTTGTTTCTACTTAAAAATGGAGACATGTCCATAACTACCCTTGACTAGTTCACTCACAAAACCCCAGCAACAAAATTTCCTTTACTTGATAAAAATTCCTTGATGTATTTGTTACTAATGTATAACAAATTTCAACAATAAAAGAGGAAAAAAATTTGACTATCACTACCATATAAAGAAGCTAAAGGCATTCCTATATAAAACCAAGTCTGCTTTTGAGGGAAATGAAGCTGCTACTTTAAAGTGGCATCTTATATTTAAAGACAGAAACAGATTAAAGTATATTAATACTTTAAAACAAATCATCAAAAGCCAGTGTAGTAATAACTCACATAAGTGATAACTTAGGAATTCATGACAAGTATTTTTTTAACACTCTAAAATTGAATACCTATTAGTATCTAATTAATGTCATTTGATCCTTATTGCAACCCCAGGAGCTAGATAAGGCAAATATTATTACCACCTGTCTCTGGCTTAGATAAGTGACCAACTTAAGGTCACATAACTAGCAAGTAGCTAGCAGCTCATCCTGATGAAACTAGTTAACCTAACAATCAATTGCTAATGTTTTAATTACTCTGGGGGACAGGCTTAAATGAAGAATCTGTGCTCAAGTTAGGTTCCAAAGTCAATACATAAAGTGAAAATTACATACATTCACAATTACCCTAAAAAGTTCCTTAAATCATCTATCAAGTACATATATATGTTATCTTTCATTTAAGTCCAACTCAAGACTGTGTTTTCCTTGTCTAGTATTAGGAGAAATCACTATTAAGTGAACACTGTTTCATGAACATATGAAAATAAGATAGTGACTGGCTTGCATTTAGGGGCCATATCACATGAAAACACATTAGTTTAAATAATAGACTAACTGAATGAAGTGAGACATGCTCTAAGAGACCTGAGAAACTGAACCAAAATGAAAGAAAAAATTTCTCCAATTTCACCCTTACTCCTAGGCATACACAGAGTATTTTGATGGAACAAGTCTGGCCACACTCACATAAACTAAGTACAGGTATGGTGTAACTTCACTGTACTTGAACCCTGTACTTTCATCCCAAAGGAATATTAATTTTGAGCTCTATAATCTACACAACCAGGCTAGATCTTAAATTTTGAAAAGAAACAAATAAAGTGAAGCAGGATCACAGACTCTCCCTCCTCTAACTGACCAAAAAAAAAAAGCCAAAATTCTAAAGTAGCTGGTTCATAAATTAGAGTTTCAGAATCAATGGTCTAAAATACATTCTCTCCCTAGCAACCCAAATTTTTATCAAAAATTTGAGGTTTACATAAAAGTTGAATGGATAGCATACTACCCATAAACACCGATATAACTACCTTGTAGATTCAACAACTGACATTCTTTTTTTTTTTGACCAAAAAAATTGCAGACATGACACTTCATCTCAAAATAATTCAGTATGCATCTCCTAAGAATAAGGACATTCTTCCACATTACCATTATCACAACTATTCCTAATATCATCTAATACCCAATCTAAAGTATATTCTGACCCTTTTTAACTTTAGGTTTCTCTAAGCTTTACCTGTGACTCAATTTAGAGCACTCTGGCTTTTTACCAAAGGTCAACATAAGAAATAGCCATATAAAGAGACTAGCCAGACAAATGAATTAAGATGACAGAGTGAAGTTTAAACAGAATTTCTCTCCCTCAATCCCTAATGCAATGAACAATGTTTTCCTGTTTTTTTAATGCCCCAAATTCACCACCAACCAAGGAAGGAAAGAGGAAACTACACTATTAACTTCAAGGGGATAAACACATATGTACACACACACATACACACAAGATTCTGTACTACACACTGTGTGGTATGTACTCTGGCCTTTAACTCAATCCCCAGAAGTAGTACTGAGCAAGGAAGGTAA
Organism: Camelus ferus; assembly: GCF_009834535.1. Classification (NCBI taxonomy): domain Eukaryota; kingdom Metazoa; phylum Chordata; class Mammalia; order Artiodactyla; family Camelidae; genus Camelus; species Camelus ferus. The sequence goes on along the minus strand of NC_045732.1, from coordinate 95,620,338 downwards.
ATTGCCAAAATCCTTTAGGCAACACGGCCTGCAAAGAAAGCAGCCTGAGGAAAAGCCCTTGTGAGTAGAAGCCCAACAGGACTCTGTCAAAGGGAGAACCAGCTGCCAAGGCTTGCTTTCTCTCAAAGGAACTGGGCTCAGATGGATGAGGGAATCAAAGGCCAAGGGAGTTAGATATCCACTTGGCTGGGCATGCCTAGTATAGGATGGGTAATAGGATCTCAGAAGAGAAAGCAGAAGTCCCCTAAATGAGGGTTATACTCAGCCTCACCAAGCTCATTCACTCCTCTACTCTAGACTACAGACAAGAATGTGAAAAGAGAACCCAATACTCAAACCATAGCTTGGCAGGTAGAAGGACTGGTCATAAATAAGGTGGGAAGGGTGGGAGGATTCAGTCACACTATATTAGAAAGAAGTTGAGCAGAGCTGTTCATGTTAAGATAAAGAGAAACACTAGCTACTATGGAAATATAAATAGTCCCCCAAAAAGCATGTAACAGACAAATGAACTTAGCCTGGGAGAAAGTAGAAGACAAAGGTCAGAGACAGATTTTCCACAAGTTTCTGTCCAGTCATAGAAAATAGTATGAAGAATGAACTCGATAAAACAAGAAAAGCTCAGGACCAAAATGGTGGAGTAGAAGGACTTTAAGCTTACCTCCTCTCACAAGTATACCAAAATCACTGCTAACTAAAGGACAACTACTGATGAAAAAGACTGGAACCCACCAGAAAAGATTTTCTACAGCCAAAGACATAACACAACAAGACGGGTAAGATAGGTGGACTTGTGATGTAATAAAATCCTATACCCCCTGGGTGGGCAACCTACAAACTGGAGAATATTTATATTACAGAGGTTCTCCCAAAGCAGTGAGAATTCTGGGCCCCATGTCAGGTCTTCAGCCTGGGGGTCTGGCACTGGGAAGAGGAGCCCCCAGAGCATTTCGCTTTGAAGGCCAGCGGGGCTTGACTGCAGGAGCTCCACAGGACTAGCAAAAATAGAGACTTCACTCTCAAAACACAAACACATGGAGGCTAAACAACATGCTGTAAAACAACCAATGGATCACTGACGAAATCAAAAAATACCTAAAGACAAATGAAAACAAAAACACGACAATCCGAAAACCTATGGAATGAGGCAAAAGCAATTCTATGAGGGAAATTTACAGCAACACATGCTTACCTCAGGTAACAAGAAAAATCTCAAATAAACAACCTAACCTTTATACCTAAAGCAACTAGAGAAAAACAAAACCCAAAGTTAGTAGCAAAAGGGAAAAAAATCTTAAAGATGAGAGCAGAAATAAATGAAATAGGGGCTAAAATACAACAGAAAAGATCAATGAAACTAAAACACTGGTTCTTTGAAAAGATAAACAGAATTGATAAACCGTTAGCCAGACTCATCAAGAATAAAAGGAAGAGGCCAAGCCTGAGAGGGTGTGGAGGTGGCGGTGCTCCTCCTCTGAGGGGCTCCAGCCCGGCGGTGGAGGCGCCCGCGGCCCCATAGCGATTTGAGGATGAGGCCACGAGGCGATGGCGCTGCGCGGCCCCCTCCAGCGTCCGCACCCAGAGTAAGGCAGAAGAGAATGAAAGAAGTAGATAATCTTGAAGGTAGAAAAGAAGAATGGGTTTGTGAAACAGGATCTGACCACCAACATCTTAGTGATAATCGACAAAAAAAAAAATTGTATTTTGTTGACAGCCTTTCTGAGGAAGCTCAGAACGTTGGTGCCAAATGTTTGACCCCCACTGAACAAAAGAAACAGGTAGATGTAAGCATAAAATTATGGAAAAATGGATTCATAGTCAATGATGATTTCAGAAGTTATTCTGATGGTGCAAGTCAGCAGTTTCTGAACTCCATCAAAAAAAAGGGGAATTACCTTTAGAATTACAGGGAGTCTTTGATAAAGAGGAGGTGGATATTGAAGTTGAAGATAAGAAAAATGAAGTATGTATGTCAACGAAGCCTGTGTTCCAGCCCTTCTCAGGACAGAGTCACAGACTGGGAAGTGCCACACCAAAAATTGTTTCTAAAGCAAAGAGTAATGAAGTAGAGAATAAAAATAAGTTGTCTACTGTTCCACTAAACAATCTGGAACCCATCAGTAATATACAGATTCGGTTAGCCAATGGGAAAAGGATTGTCCAGAAATTTAACATTTCTCATAGGATAAGCCACATCAAAGACTTCATTGAAAAATACCAAGGATCTCAAAGAAGTCCTCCCTTTTCCCTGACAACAGCTCTTCCTTTTCTCAAATTGCTAGATGAAACACTCACACTGGAAGAAGCAGATTTGCAGAATGCTGTAATCATTCAGAGACTCAAAAAAATTGCTGAACCTTTTAAAGAACTTTCATGACATTGGTTTTTGATACACTAAGTGGAAAGTTTCCAGAGAAATGATTGTAAGTGGACATGCAAACCAAAATGGGGGAAAGTCAGATTTGCTGGGCACTATTCAGCTCCCTCCTGATAAGAAGATTTTTAAATAAGTGCAAGTTAGGAACTTAAACTCTGACTGGAAACTGTATTCTGTGAACTTTTTCCAGAAAGCTACCCAGAAAAATACACATATTTTCAAATACCAATTATTCAACATAAGATATATTAAATAACTATATCATTTAAAATCTTAATAGGGTATACATTAGCAAATAGGTTCACAGCATCTTTCATTCAAACATTATTCCCAAGCAGCAGTGATTTATTTAAATGTTAGCTGTCTCAGATTTTTTTAAATAGCAATACATTAAAAAAAATTGTACATGGCAAGTCAAAAACATCAGTATAATTTTTTTATATCTGATATACAATCAAAACGCTGGAAGGAACTGCTTTCACCACAGCTATGCGTAAACCTTCAAAGTATTCCCAATTTGCATTCTGTAATGTTAAGATACACTCAAATATTAATTTGGCAACAGTATCTGGGATGTATTTTCATTAAGAATAAATTTGTGTAGCTTAGTATAATGTCAGTATCAATCTGCCTACCCACATTTCAGCATTTTTGAAACATAAAAACTTTTAAAAATTATTTTTTCTCTAGAAAACCCAGTTCATCCCCTATTTTATTTTCTTTCAGAAATTAGGGATTTGTTCTTAGCTGACATTTGGAGTGGGCCGGTTGTTTGCCATCACTCACTGAGAACCTAATGCTTGTGTTGTCATATTACTAATGAATATTTTTTAATGCATCCTGTAAAGTATGGTTTTCTATTCCATATATCAGTCAGCGTGTTTATATATTAAAGGATTATTTGTCATATTTTGTCACCCAGGAAAACATGCTTTGTATCTTAGATTTTTAACTAAAACTGGTTAGACTTCAGTATTTCACTGTCAGATTAAATCCCCTTGCCTGAAAATAAGTTTAAGGAGCTTTTTTTTACAAATGATCCATTGAATCATAGTTAAAATGAAATATACATTGAGTGTGCCAAGGAACTAAGTGGTCATGCCTATTAGCAGTAATGTTCGTGGATGCTGGACATCTGCTGGAAGGAGCAGTTCTCAGTCTTTTTTGTCTCAAGACCTTCTGCTTATGTGGGTTTATACATATATTAATATTTAAAATGAAAGTTATAAAATATTTATTCATTAAAAATAATAAACATGTGTAAAAAACAAACAAAAAGAATAAAAGGAAGAGAGCCCAAATAAGTAAAATCAGAAAGGAAAAGGGAGAAGTTATAACCAACATCACAGAAATACATAAGCTCATAACAGACTACTATGAGCAACTATACACCAATAAAATGGACAAGCTAGAAGAAATGGACAAATTCTTAGAAAAGTATAATCTCCCAAGACTCAGCCAGGAAGAAACAGAAAATATGAACAGACCAATTACCAGTACTGAAACTGAGTCAGTAATTTACTTTTTAAATTTATTATTAGCTTTTTTCTTTAAATGGAGGTGCTGGGGATTGAACTCGGGACCTTGTGCATGCTAAGTACGCACTCTACCATTTGAGCTACACCCTCCCTCGATTCAGTAATTTTAAAACTCCCAACAAACAAAAGTCCAGGACCAGATGGCTTCACAGGTGAATTCTACCAAACATTTCGGGAACAGTTAATGCCTAGCCTTGAGGAACTATTCCAAAAAATTGCAGAGGAAGGAACACTTCCAAACTCATTCTATGAGGCCACCATCACCCTGATACCAAAATATCAAAAGAAAAGAAAATTACAGCCCAATATCACTGATGAACATGAATGTAAAAATCCTCAATAAAATACTAGCAAATCGACTTCAACAACACATTAAAAGGATCAAGTGGGATTTATTCCAGGGAAACAAGGATTTTTTAAGATCCACAAATCAACCAATGTGATACATCACATTAACAAACTGAAAAATAAACATTATATTACCATCTCAATAGATGAAGAAAAAGCTTTTGATAAAATTCAACATCCATTTACAATAAAAACTCTTCAGAAAGTGGGCATAGAGGGAACATATCTCAACATAATAAAGGCCATTTATGACAAACCCACAGCTAACATCATAATGAAAGCATTCCCTCTAAGATCAGGAACAAGACAAGGACGTCTACTCTTGCTACTTTTATTCAACATAGTTTTGGAAGTCTTAGCCACAGAAGTCAGAGAAGAAAAATAAATAAAAGGAACCCAAGCTGGAAAGAAGAAGTAATCTGTCACTGTTTGTAGATGACATACCACACATAGAAAATTCGAAAGATGCTACCAGAAACCTACTAGAACGCATCAATGAATTTGGTAAAACTGCTCGATACAAAATTTTACTAGACAGTCCTATACTACATACCTCAAGTCTAAGAAATACATACACAGACACACAGAGAGATAAATCATTACAAGTAACTGTAGGCTGGAAGACTATTCTGTTAAGTGATACCTGGCATAAGTATATAAGCTGTTTTTTTAAATATGCATAATTTATATAATAAGCAACCAAAAACTTATAAATGAGAGATCTGTTAAAGATTTGTTAATTTTAAATACATTATTTGGAACTAAGGTCACATTCCCCCTTCAGAAGCAATCTTATAAATCTGGTTAAATTCCTAGCTTGGAACAAAAGCCTAAGCCTAGAAACACGTCACAAATGATTTATTACAGTGAAATATTTTTGGGGTAAAAAAAAAAAAAGAACCAAAATTCTATGTGAGATCATTGGAAAGATTCACTTTTCCTACCACAACCTTAGCAATGAGAGAAGACAGATTTCTTCCCAAACTGTGACCAAAATAAACATTTTTCGCTTCCCTTCTGCCCTTTACCTCTGTAAAAATAGAGACTGGAGTTAGGGGCAAGCACCAAATACAACTGTGATAGAACGGAGATATAGGAGGGCTGCAATGGAGATGGCGGAGTGGAAGGATGACAGCTCTAGCACATGTGTATCTTGATAACAATATTGTATATGTTTATACATATATCTATGTATGGGACTTCACAAGTTAGATGTTTGGTCTCCTGCTTCCAAGTTTATGATACTTGTAGCCAAAAAAAAAAAGAATTTCAAACAAGATATCTGAACATTAAGATTTTCAATGAAAAAAGAATATAGCAATAGTGGGTAGAAGTAAAATGAGAAAGAGGCTATTTACATTGTCTCACAGTATCTCCCCCCAGGATACATATTAACAATAAAAGGAAAAAGAATAACTGTACTCTGGAGAAACCTGGGAGCCATCACGTTAACCAAGTGATCAGTGTTAACATCACTAGTAATGGGACAAACTGACTTCACATTCTTCCCAGTATGATGCTCTGGGAAAGACAGAACCCTTTGTTCTTTGAATAGGCACTAGTTAACATGACTCATCCTTTTCAGACTATAAGGATCAAGGTAATGAAATACTGTTCTACTTCCTTTTTATATGAATATATGCTATATAATAAATGTTATATATAGTAATAAACTACTTAGCAGATTTCTTTAGAGTACCTTTACACAATATGAATTTGTGAACATTAAAAAAAATCTACCAGCTAAGTATTAAAAGCCAAATCAAATATTTCAGGTGACAAGGGATTAATATACAACCGCTGTTAAATTTTCTACGCAGTCACTGTTGTCAAAAATTAAAATTAGATGCAATCACCAAACACTGGAGACAACTGCATTTGTGCTTATAACAATTTCTAGATTCTTCTGGTTGTTTTACAATTGAAAAGAAATTATGTATTCTTTTCAGCTTTAAGACCTTAGTTAGGCAAAGATCTCTTAGAATACAAAGAGCAAACTATGAAAGAAAATTGCTGTTAAATTGGAATTAATCAAAATTTTAAATTTTTGGTTTTCAAGACAGTAAACAAAATGACAAGGCAAATCAGACTGAGAATAAAAGACAAAGAACTGAATTTAAAATGGGCAAGAGATTTAAATAGACATTTCAATAAAGATGATTACAAATGGCAATTAAGGGCATGAAAAGATGCTCAACATCACAGATCATCAGGGAAATGTAAATTAAAAGCACAAGAGACTAAAATTCAAAAGACTGACAACACCAAGTGTTGGTGAGGATGTGGAACACTTGAAAGTCATATACATTGCTCCCAGGAATGAAAAATGGAATACACAGGTTGGAAAAGTTTGACAAAAAGTTAAACATACACTTACCCATATGGCCCAGCAATCCCATTCCTGGGGAAACAAAAACATATGCCCCCCCCCGAAAAAGACTTGTACAAGAATATCCACAGCAGCTTTATTTATAATAGCCCCCAACTAGAAACAACCCAAATGCCCATCAGCTGGCAAATGGATAACTGTGTTACATCTACATAATGAAATAAAGGAACTACTAACACGTGCAACAACTGAGATGAAATCTCAAAAGCATTAAGTGGAAGAAACCAGACAGAAAAGAGTACATTCTATACAATTCCATTTACATGAAATTCTAGAAAAAGCAAAACCATAGTGACAGAAAGCCTACCAGTGGTTGCCAGGAACTAGCAATGAAGGGAAGGAACTGATGGCAAAGGGACAAGAGGGAACTTGCCGGGATGATGAAAATATTCTATAACCTGAGCTTGATGGTGGACACACAGCTGTGTACATTTGTCAAAACTCACCAAACTGTACAATTAAAATGGGTGAAGTTTACTGTATGTAAATTTTAACTCAAATCTGATTTTAAAAGCAAAAAAATAACATAAACAGTTACCCCTGGGGTAATGACTAGGACATACAAGGAAAACTCCGGGGTGCCAGTACTTTTCTATTTCTTGATCTGAGTGGTGGACACATGGGTGTTTAGTTTGGAAAAAGTCACTGAGCTGTACAATTATGGTTTGTGTACTTCTGTATTATGTTTTATTTCAATAAAGAGTTTACATAAATAAATAAATAAATAAATAAATAAATAAATAAATAAATAAATGGATGGATGGATGGATGGATGGATGGATCCTCAATAGGAGGATGGGTTGAAGGGACTTCACACAAATAACAGCAATGATTCAAATCTGCAGCCAAGAAAATAACTGAGCAGAAGAACAGCAAGGGGAAAGAATGTTGAATTAATTACTAATTATAAGAGGATTCAAAAAGCAATCACTTGTCCAAAGCACTTTTCCCTATTTGGGGGATGTGACTAATCTGGCTGAATTTAAATTTTATATATAAATAGTTAGGACATAATTGACTTTCCTCAAACCTTATTCAACATAACATTTTAAGTTCACTTTCTTTTTATTTCTAGAGATACACATAAACACAAATATACTCAGAACATTTTCATTCCAAAATTTAGTTTTCTGCTTGGAAGAAAAAAATCTTACTAACCTCCTTCATAAATGACTTGCCTATGCGCACCACTTTCGCGAATAAAATGGGATCATGAGAAAGGTGAGGACCAAGGTAACAGAACATATTGAAGACATCTCTCCTCAAATCTTCAAAGCTTTCTGCTTGTTTTGGTGCTCTCTTATTTTGTAAAGCATTAACAGGTGAGCCTTTAGCACCTTTAGGAACGCCAACTCTACAAAAAGAAGAAAACTTTATATGTATACTATACAATACCCCACTTTAAGTTAACACAGTCATATTAATCAGTAAGTAAAACTTTTCTTTCTCATATTTGCTTTCTATATTCCAACTGTGCCTAACTTCATTATACCAGATAATTTAACTGGTAGAAAAAGACAAAAAACAATACTCATTTCAAAAAAATCAGAGCTCAGAGGAGACTCTTTCAAATTAAGCCCGTAAGAAAAGGAAATGTGAGAAATGCAGATTCCAAGTAACATTTAACACACATCATATGAATTTGTTTTTAGTTAAATTTGGTCAGTATCAGGAATTTGGATATGGGAATGGGGAACAAGAGATGGACCTCAGAGACACTGAAAGATGAAACAGAAAAATATGGATATAACAACACTGATTCAAGTCAATAAACATTTCTCAATCTGGGTTCTACTACCTAGACTGAGTATGAGGTAGGTGGTGGTAGGGAAAGTGAGCAGCATAATGAAAGAGGGTGTCACACTAAAAAGGAAAGCATGCCCAGAGTTCTCACCTGCTGAGCAGGTGTCCCGCTGTGGAGTCACAGGGGTCACTCTCTGAGAAGAAGCCTTCATGGTCCACAGCCCAGGTGGCACTGAAGGCAGCAGCCAGCAGCTATGCACGAGTCACAAGGCTGGGGCTTTTGAGGCAGGCTCTGATCTGTGGGGCTGAAGCCAGAGCTGCTGCCAATACTGCTTCTAAGTATCCTGCAAGTAGGCTGAGGGCTAGAGGACTGGTTGACACAGCAACTAGGGATGATGAGAGAGGCTGCACTAGCAATTTCCAGAACAGCAGCCTATATGCCAGAAGAGATGAGGCAAGCAGAGAGGCAAAGTCCTCACTCAGAGCCACTCAACCCAGGACAGAGGAGAATTACACTAAGTAAAAACCTTAGGAATTCTCTGCCCCCCAAGAGAGGAAGAAAAATGAAAAACAGAAGAATGGAGTTTTCACTCTGAATGGAGCAAACCCAACCTAGAAGTCTAACCTACAGTTTTTGAACTACATTGCATCACACATTCTGTAACACCTGGTCTAGATGATAGAGGAGATAAGTCACTGGTTAATACCTGCTAGACTGATGTGCTCTGTGAATAGTTCTTATCTTCTGATAAAACATACTAATCTGATAAAACATACTGAAATATATGCTTGGTTTGAGGAGACAAGATAAATATGCAGATTTTCTCTGGTAGTCCTAACTATTTCTACCTCAATGGTTAGTAAAGCACAGTAACATACCTTCGATAGAGAGGCTCAATAGTTATATGAATAAGCTTGCAAATAGCAAGAGCTATTAGCTTATGTGAAGCTGCATAGTATGGAGGCATCTGATCCATAATGTTCTGTGCATGCTGCCAATCACCAATCTTTAACAAGGCTTCCAACAAACCAAGTTTCTGGTTGTCAGGTGGCTAAAAAAGAACAATTACAGCAAAGATACTCAGAACAGACACCAATAAATCTTTGTATTTTTTCATTTAAAAAATTAAGCTAAAAAACACAACAATGTTATGTCAACAACAGCTGTCATTCACAGGAAATGCAATAGTATTTTCCTGAAAGTACAAGCAGGATTTTTAGCTGCTGGGGAGGAGGGTGAGGAGCACAGGATCTGCTTTTTCATTTAGCAGACACAGCATGACAGTTTATAGACTTGGAATTAAATTAGGTTCTATTTAATGTTTTAGTGTGCCACAGAGAACTAGAATTCCTTCATCTTTGAGAATCCCTTTAGAATTTAAAAGACATTAGTATGCAGAGTACGCATATAGTCAACACATTTGTGGTTTTATTTAGAATATACTTTGAAATTTATGTAAGAAAAAACATAGCAGCCTCTTTCAGGGCAATGCCAATCAGATTAAAACCAAAAGCACCTTTGCAAATTAGTATTTCAAAAACCAGATTTCACTACAATCAAAATTAAGAAATTAATCTTCTATAAACTGATTAACCATTACAAGTTAAATTACATAATTCTAAATCTAGAAGACAATGTTACTAGAATAAATTACATACCTTCTCCACTTTCTCCTCTTCTTTTTCCTTTTCTTTCTCTCGTTCGTCAATTTTATCAGAAGACAATACAACCATTGTAAGTTTTCTAACAATTTGCTTAGCTTCCACAATTTCTCGTTTGTGTTCATCCATAATGCAATTATCAGCTGGTAGAAGCTAAAAATGGTTCATTAAATTTCATAAAACAGCTAATACTATTTGCACATATAAAAAGCAAACACTATGTCCTCTCAATTGATAAAACTGTAAATAAGAAGCCTGGTCTATTCATGATCATAATTTCTCTTCTAAATAAGTTTCTCTCCATTATTTTCCTATAACCTTACAGGGTTAAGTACCTTAATTTTGTACACCTTTTAAAATCAGGGAACAGTTCAAAGTTTCATCTCTTCTGTCTGTTAGAGGTCCTAAATTAATGTAATACTACAAGAATGATGCTTACTATTGAATTTATTAGTTTGCCCAAGAAAATGTATACTTGTTCCATTAAAAAAATCAGATTTCCCCTCTTAAGGCCAAACTCCAAATTAAATATAAGTACTACATACGAATCCAATTTGGAAAAGGTAAACTATTGATTTACATAAAGGGGTAAATTTGATTCCTCTAAATGAAAAATTTCAAGTTAAAAAATTATGCACAGCTTGACATCTCACTTTTCATTTTCTAGATACCTATATGACTTAAGTCACAAACTAGTTTCTAGTTTACTACAAAAGAAAAAGTAATATGGATAATCGGGCCTCCATTAAGAAAAAAGGATCAAGTATCTTAAGTACAGCCATCTTATATGAGTGGAAGATGGTTAATGTAGACATTTCATAGGATAACCCAGACACGCAGAAAAATACAGCCAACAAACCATTATTTAATAGCTTCTGCTAGGCACCATGGTGAGCTATAAAAGAAGCACTCCTACCCCTAGAAATATATAATCTATTTCAGTAGCTAAGTCTAATGCAAAGTAAACAATCAGTAAATAATAAAAAGAGATACAGTGAAATATTAAACTACATATTACAGACTTTATCCCATTAGTCAAAAAGGGGGAGCAGGAGAAAACTCACTGTGGACTAATGCAAGGAGGTAAGTGAGATTTTCTCATTCTTTATTCTCTCCACTGGCAATCAAACCCATTACTGCTTTACTTACATGTCTACCATAGGCCCTCATCTTTTACCTAGACTACTGCAACTGCCTCTAAAAATCTCCCATTACAATGAGTTAACTGTAAGTTTCTAATCACAGTTCTCTCAATTTCTAGTTTTGTGTATTTTGAGAATGTTATTAGATGCATATAAAGTTACAACAATTATATCTTCCTAGTGAACAAAACTTTACCATTATGAAGTGACTGGCCCTTTTTGCCAAAAAGTATACTTGGTTTAACAATAATAATTCCCCTGGTATATTTTTCTCACGCTTTTACTTCCAACCTTTCTTTGTCCATAGGTTTTAGACGTCTCATGTAAACAATAAACTGATTTTTAACCCCATCTGATAATCCTTGTCATCTTAAAAGGAACACTTAAATCTGCTTGCATTTATTGTTAAACTCAAAAATATCAGTAATAAATCTAACATCATTCTTTGTACTTTCCATTTGTCCTGCGAGCCTACACTTGCCTATAAACTCGTATCTATGTCTTCTCAAATGCTGACCAATTTTGCATGTTCTCAGTTTGTACATCCCTTCTCTACTCGAAATCTTGAATGAATGGCTCCCTACTCCCAACAAGAAAGAAATCCAAACTCTTTACTATGGCACTTAACAGTCCTTCACAGTTTAGCCCAAACCTTCTCCATCTTCATTTCCCCTACATACCACTCTAGGCTCTAACCACTCTGAGCTTCCTGATATTCCTCTAAGGTGATAATGAAGCCTTTTCAAACCTCCTGCCTTTACATTCAGTTAATTCTACCTACAAAGCTCCCCACCTTTTAAGCCTGGCCAACATCTACTAATCTATCAAGCTCCGAGTTCAACATGAGTAGTGTGAAAAAGCCTTCCAAAGTCCCCCCAACACAGAGATGGTCACTATCTATTCTGAGCCCTCAGAGCATTTTGTGAATACCTGGAATTAAAATGTTTTCTCCCTTTCTAGACTATGACTGCTTCCAAGATACTGATCAAGTTTTATTAAACTCTGTAACCACCATATGTAATGACAGGCAAGGAAATTAGTGATTCCAAAGGCAGTGAAGATGATGTCAGCTTTGGACATTAAGGTTTATGTTCTCAGATATCCTAATGCACAACCTAAGAAAACAGGAATTTTTATACTACAAACGTACAAGCTACACTGTTGCTAAACTAAAGGTCATCAATCACAATCACATACACACTCCCTTATTTCAAACTGACAAGCTACACTGTTGCTAAACTAAAGGTCATCAATCACAATCACATACACACTCCCTTATATCCTTGATCCAGCAATAAAAGCACAATACTAGTTATTTATTATCCAGTAAAAACAGAAGGGAAAAAGTACACAAAAAATTCCCATTCATCCTGAATGCCTAAAATTAATATTTGGGGGAGAAGGAAGAACTATCTAGGTAATCCCATATTTTCCATAATTTGTGTATAAAAAGAAGTCTAAAATCACACTGATTAGAACTTGGCCTCTCTCTCCTTGGTCATAATTAACAACTTTAACTCCAAAGCAAACCTTGAACTCTGTAAACAGTGACAAGATACTGGATTTCCAAAGTTTGTCAAAGAACTAAATTCATTCACTTTATAAAGTAAACACAAAGCAATAATGCATTAGGGCTTCAAAAATTAAGACTTGAGAGTCTAGAACCAACCCTGGAGTGCTATATGGCTGCCTACTCCTCTTCCCCACCCCTGGGATGGATAATATTCTTAGCAGCCCACTTAACTTACATGTACATATAGATCATCTAAATCAATAAGATTAAACTGTAGAAGTACTGCTGCAACTCTGTATAAAGATGAAGGAGTCTCTCCATTTGGTTCCTTGAAAAACAAAAGAAAAATTTCTATTTAGTGCATAAAGTACAACTAAAATCATATCCTTTATCTATCAATAATTAAGAACAATCAGATCAAATAACTCTAGGTCAACAATAAATTTTGCTGCTCTTCCTGATCATAAACAATATCTGAATTTAGGGCAAAGATAATTATGTGAACGTCCCTTTCACATTGAAACACCTGATGAACACAAGGAAAGCAGTTTCAAAAATGGACACATTTTACAATACATGCTAATATTTGACTAAAATCTGAAACTTGAATAAGATTTTATACTGCATAATATTTACTTTGGATTTCTGTTTATATGTGTGTTTTCTTGCTCTTTCAAGTACTTCTCAGTGGAGATGCTGGTAGACAAGACTGACAAATTTGGAAGTACAGAACCATCTGTATCTGCTTTACACTTTTCTCCCTATTCTTTTACTTCCTGGGTTTTGTGCTAAGTATATCTGCTTGTCAGCTGATTTCCCCTTCAAAACAAGTGTCTATACTTATTACACACAGATAAATCAACATTTCAAAACAAGGAACAGCCAATTCCAGGCTAGCCCTATGGACTCTACACAGAAACAGAAGGATCTATGAATGCTATGAAGAAGGCTTCCCTAATTTTTAAACTGCTTAGGGTTAGATGAATAGAAGAGTAAAGTGAGGACAACTGGCAATTACTAAATGGCAAATGCAAATAAAAAGCAAACAGTGACAATACATTAAGTTCTGCTTCTACAAAATACTGAAAATGAGATCTTTTAAAAAAGTAAGGCTTTCCCCACATTTTGATAGGTGTTATGCACATAACATATGAAGCTAACCAAACTAATAGATATCATACAAAAAAGTATCGTTTCACTGTAATTTTCAACTTAACAATAGTTAAGTCTTCAACTTTAACAAGTTTAAATGTTTTTAAATGGTCATTTAGTAGCAAAATATTTTCCCAGAAAAATAAATGGTAGCCAAGGTTTCAAAGTAAACCCACAAAAGCTCACTACCTGACTTGCACCCACCAGGAATACTCTCATTATTCCCATTATCTCTGTTTAAATGGGTCACCATAAGAAGCCTCCAACTCTCAGGGCAAAAGTCAACTCCCGTACTCTGATCCTCATACTATTCTGCACAATCCCTATTCTGTCCTATCCCACCTAACAGCATTCCTGAAAACCTTCCATGGAATCCTCTGGAATTCATCATCCATCCTCAGCAAAACCCCCTATTTCCTGAACCTCTCACTAAATGTTCCCTTCACCTTTATGCTTCAACAGAGCCTAGCACTCCCTAGGAACACCACTTTTACTATAAACCAGTCAACTGGTGACTATTTCCCCCAGACCCCTTACGCTACTAGGCCTGGAGGTGGGATATGAATCATCTTTGCTTTCTGTGTTTGTTTTCAGACTATTCTCCCTCCACGCTCCCTAAAGCCCACCCACCTTTGAATTTCTTATCCCTCACTGTTGTTGTGATCTAGTTTCATTCCACTGTGGTCAAAGAAGATATTCTGTATGATTTCAATGTTATAAATTTATTGAGACTTGTCTTGTGGTCTAATAAAGATCTATCCTGGAGAATGCTCCACGTGCACTTGAGAAGAATATGTTATCTATTGTTGGGTAGAATGTTCTACATATGTCTATTAAGTCTAATTGGTTTACAGTGTTGTTCAAGTCCTCTATTTCCTTACTGATCTTTTGTCCAGTCGTTTTATCCATTAATGAGAGTGGAGTATGGAAATATCTAACAATTATTGTAAAACGGTCTATTTCTCCCTTCAGTTTTGTTAATGTTTGCTTTATATATTTTGAGGCTCTGTTTGGTGCACATTTATGTTTATAACTGTTGTATGTTCTTGGTAGTTGACCCTTTTATCAATATATAATGTCTTTCGTTATCTATTATTACAAGTTTTAAAGTCTATTTTGTCTGATATTAGAAAAGCCACCTCAGCTCTCTCCTGGATACTATTTGCATGGGGTATCTATTTCCGTACTTTCACTTTCAACGTATTTGTATCTTTGGATCTAAAGTAAGTCTCATAGATAACATACAGTTGGAGCATGCTTTTTTATACATTCTACCGAACTCTGCCTTTTAATTACAAAGTTCAACCATTTATATTTAAATAATTACTGACAAGGAATGACTTCTGCCATTTTACTATTTGTTTTCTATATGTCTCATTTTTTGTTTCTCACTTCCTCCATTACTGCCTTCTTTTGTGTCTGATTTTTTTTTGGAGTGTGTCATTTTGATTCCCTTCTTTCCTTCTCCATTTATTTTTTAGGTATTTTCTTAGCGGCTACTTTGAGTATTACAAGTAACATTTTGAACTTTTAATAACCTAGCTTGAATTAATACCAACTTAGTTTCAATATTATACAAAAACTTTGCATCTATACATCTCTATCCCTCCCCCTTTTACATTGTTACACATTGTGCACCAATTAGATTTATAATTACTATTTTATTCCTTTGTCTTTTAAATCATACCAGAAAAAAGGAGGAGCTACAAACCAAAAAATACAGTAATATTGGCTTTTATATTTACCTATGTAGTTACCATTACCTTTATTTCTTCATATGGCTTCAAGTTACTGTCTAGTGTCCTATCATTTCAGCCCAAAGGACTCCCTTTAGCATTTCTTGTAGGGCAGGTCTACTAGTGCCAAACTCCTCCAGCTTTTGTTTATCTTGGAATGTCATAACCTCTCATTTTTCAGAGATAGTTTTGCTGGATACAGAATTCTTTCAGTATTTTTATACGTGCCATCCCACTGCCTTCTGAAAGGAAATCAGCTGTCAGTCTCGAGTCTTACTGAGGATCTCTTGTATACAATGGGTCACGCCTGTTTTGTTGCTTTCAAGATTCTCTTTCAACAATTTGACTATATAATGTGTCTCAGTGTAGATTTCTCTTGAGTTTATCCTTTCTGGTGTTCATGGAGCTTCTTAAGCTGTGTAGACTCGTATCTTTCACCAAATTTGGGAAGTTTTCGACCTTTTTTTTTTTCAAATATGCTTTCTGTCCTCTCTCTCCTCTGCCTGAGACTCCATAATGCACATATTGGTACATCTGATGGTGTCTTATAGGTCTCTTAGGCTTTGTTCATTTTTCTTCATTCTTTTCTGTTTCTGCTCCTCAGACTGAATAACCTCAATTCATTTATCAAGTTGTTTTATTGTTTCTTCAGTCTTCTCAAATCTGCTGTTGTACCCATCTAGTAAATTTTTCATTTCTGTTATCATACTTTTTGGCTCCAGAATTTGTTCCGTTCCTTTTTTAATAATTTCTTTTTTTTTAACTGATATTCTCTGCCTGGCAAGACAGTGCTTTCCTAGTTCCCTTTAATTCTTTTCTCATGGTTTCCTATAGATCATAAGCATATTTAGGACTGTTAATTTAAATTATTTATCTAGTAAGTCCATCTCTTGGGCTTCCCCAGGGATAGTTTCTATTAATTTTCTTTTTTTTTTTTTTTAATGAATGAGCCTTACTTTGTTTCTTTACATACCTCATATTCCTTGATGAAAATTGAGTATTTTCAGTATCATGTGGCAACTATGAAAATCAGATTCTGCCCCCTCTCTGGGGCCTGTTGATGCTGCTTATTGTGGGTTTACTGTTTGCTTGTTTAGTGACTTCTCTAAACTCATTTTGTAAAGTCTGTATTATTGTGTGCTGCCACTGAAATCTGTGTTCTATTAGCTTAGTAATCAGCTAGTGTTTTGAATTTCTTAAAGGCTTGAAGAGAAAAGGAAAAAAAAAACACTCTTCCAATCTTTGCACATTGGTTCTATGTTAGAGGACTTTTCAACACTTAGCCAGGCCATTTACAACTCTTCCTCAGTCTTCACTTCCTGCTCATGCAGAACTTGAAGGCCAGCCAGAGGAAAAAGCTTAGGGTCTTCTCATTCCTTTTCTGTGCATGCATCCAGTCCTGGCATGTGTTAGGCATTTTTTTTTCCCTGATTTTCTGGTACGTGCAGGTTTTTTAAAGCCTTTATTTCCCTGTATATCTCCTTATCCAACTTCTTTCTTCCCAGGTGTTCAGTCTCTATATTGCTTGTCCAATTATTGTCTCTTACTCCAGGCTGCTAAAGCCAGTAGTTATGCCTTCAAATGCTTTTGGCAAAAGCTACCCCAGCCATACAGATGCTCCCAGTCAGACAAAACAGAGACAGGCCCTTGCACCAGTCCTTCAGTGAGCAGCCATACAGGCCAAATTCTTTGAGGACAATTCTTTATATCCTCTGGCATTAGAAAACTGTACGAGGAATACAGGCTTCTATCTTCACAGCCACCATCAATCTGGGTTTGAGGGACAGTAGGCAGGCAATTTAAAATGTCACAGTGCTCTCTTAACCCAAAGCAGAAGCATCTTTCTTCACCAAGTCTTTCCTTGGTTGTTTAAAAGTTTTTGTTTTGTTTTGTCTTGTTTTTTACTAAACACCAGAGTTCTGTAAAAGTTGACTGACAGTTTTTTGCCAGTTTATTAGTTGCTTTTATGAAGGGACAGAGCTCTGGAGTTCTCTACTCTGTCATTTTCAGTTATGCCCTATTGTTGCCATCTATGGACTTCTGGGTCACTGCCTTTCATTCAGCAATGACCTTAGCTTCTGATTCACTGTCACTCTCTCCAACTTTATTCCTTTCTTAATTTTTGGAGATTTTCATATACATGTTAGTGACACTTCCATCATGCGGGTCTCTCAGTTCCTTGAACTCCTCTCTTCCAAAGATCTCCTCTATCCTATCTCAGCCATTCACTCCATATTCTAAACTTTAATATTAGAACCCCTCCAAAGTGTCAATCTTACATATCCACCGTCAACTGGGTCCTTAATGCTGCTGGCCAATCATACTCTATTTCTCTTGTCCATTCACGCTCCCACTCTCCTATAGAACTATTTCTTACCTTCTCTCCTATGTTCCAATATTTCCTCTCTCATCCTCTCTCTCAGCTGATAACCTCACTTTCTATTTCAGCAAGAAAACTGGAGCAATCAACAGGACTTCTACAAACTCTCACCATCAGATCTACCCACCTACCAACAAAACTGTACCTATATATGCTATCTTTCTACCTGTTGTTACAGATGAACTCTCTATGCTCCTATTTAAAGTTCATCCATCACTTATACCATAAACTTCCTACTTAGGAACACTACCTCAATAATTCTTCTCCTCTCTCTCCTATGAGTTTTCCTCCTTTCTATTCAATAATTCCCATCAGCATATAAACATATTCTCTCTCCCATCTTCATAATACAAACTCTCATGAGCTCACTTCCCCTTCCAGCTACCACTCCATTTGCCTGTGCCTCTTTGTAGCAACTCCTTTTTACAGTTGTCTGTTCTCATTATCTCCAATTCTGCCCTCTCCATTCTCTCATAACACTAACCCAATTCAAACCAAAATGGCTGGTTCTGATCTCCCTGCTGATAAACCCAGTGACCATTTTTCAGACCTCATCTGAAATGACCTATCAGGGACATTTAACAGAACTGATCATTCCTTTCTCCATTAGCTTCCAAGATGCTATATTCTTTTTGTTTTCCTCTTACCTTATATACCTCTTCTTTCTATACCACCTTTGCTGGTTCTTCCTCTCCTCCCATGCCCTTTATCATCAGAACACCCCAAGGCTCAGTCCTTGGTTCCCTTCTCTTATTTCTTTATATCCAACTTGGTGGTTTCATCCAGTATCACAACTTTAAATATCATCTATGTGCTTCTGACACCCACATTTCTATTTCTAGCATTATCATTTCTGCTGAAAACCACATCCGTATATCCAACATCCCCACTCGGATATCTGGATCTCTAACAGACAAACTTAACATGCCCAAAATTGAATTCTTGACTCTTACTCACAGCATCCAAACCCATTCTACCTGAAATTTACCCTATCTCAGTTGATGATAAAACCATCTTTTTAGCTGCTCAGTCCAAAAAAAATTTAGGATAGCCCTTAACTCTACTTTCTCACATTCTGTATCTAATCAATCAGCAAATACTACTGGCTCTACCTTCAAAATGTATTCAGAACCTCATCAACTCCCACTACTACCATAACCATATTGATCCTTTGAAAATCTAAGTCAGAAGTGCATGCACACTGTTTTTCTCTCTCTTGTCTCTTACACACTTACACAGACACACACACACACACACTACTCATATCATCACCCTTAGATGTGGCTACTAAAGGAATTCCTTACTCTGATGGTTAGTAATTACTGGGGAAAAAACTGAAGTATTTGTCTGCCTTTCCAGTGGGAACTATATTTCAGGATAACCAAACAAACTAAGCTGGTAAGGGACAACTGATGGCTAATAAATGTAGAGGGTATGATAAAACTGGTGAATCAACAATTAGGAACTCTGAAAAAAATAAGTGACTCAGGAAAGGATCATCTATGTATTCTAAATCACTTAATGTAAAGTGGATGAAAAACTGGATATTCATATGGTACCAAAGTATCAACCTGCAGATAACTTGCTATTGACAAGGCAAGGAAAAGTCATAGAGGGATTAAACTGTCATCAACTTACCGGAACATTAGAAGTCAGGCAGATATTAGATGCTATACAACATGAAACGTGTAACACAACCTATTAAGTATTTTTGCCATTAAATATTTTACCTGAACATAGTCAAACGTTTAGCCCTAAATCTAAGCATATAAAAAGACAGGGGACAAAGAACAAATTAAACCAACCATAAAAATGCAATTAGATAAATCCAAAAGATAGAGCCTCCTATGGGAATGGTCTCTTCCACAACTCAGTGCTATTAAAGGAAGGGTGGGGGACATTATTCTAAATTAAAAGAGACTGACAAATCCTAATAATCAAATACAATGTGGGGTCTTTGACTGGGTCATCATTTGAACAAACCAGGTGTAAAATGCCTTTGGGGACAATTTGGAAAAATCTAAATATGATCTGAGATTATTATATGATAGCAATCTAATTAGGTATGAAATTAGTATCACGGATGTATAGGAAATGTCCTTACTTCTAAAAAGTACAAACTAATGTATTTAGAAGTAAATGTTAATGATATCTGTAATATACATTAATACTTCCAAAAAAGTATACCAACATGTTAATGAACATCCTTCTAGGTGATGGGGTTATGGGTATTCACACAATTCACTCTTTCCTATATGTTTGAAAATGTTCATAATAAAATTAAAAAGTAAAAAATAAAATGAAAAAACTAAGTTAGATCATACCACTTTCCTACTGAAAACCTCCACTGGCTTCACCCAGCATCAAAGCCAAAAACCTTGCACTGGCTCTATACGATCTGGTCCATCATCTCTGACCTCATCCTCTACCACTCTCCCACTCAGTCGCTCTGATCCAGCCACACTGGCCTCCTTGCTGTTGTTCTTCAACACATCAAGCATGCTCACACCTTTGCATTGCCTGTTCTCTTTGCCTATTCTTTTGCCTGGAGGCTCTTCCACATATGTTTGCAGTTTACATCCTCACATCTTTTCTTTCTTTGCTTAAACAATCTCACCTTTTCAATGAGGTCCACTCTTAGTCTTCTATTTAAAATTTCCATTTACCACTCTAGCACTCCCAATCTTCCCCATCTTTGATCACCTTCTAGTATACCATATAATTTACTTAGAATTTAAGCATTATGAAGGCAAAGATTTCTATTTGTTTACAGATGTAGCCCCAGCACCTAGAACTATCTGGCACATAAGAAGGGCTCAATCAACATTCCTTAAATGAAAAAATTTGGGTTATAATAGTGCCTAACTATGGTACCACCACTATTACTACTATTACTGTGTTTTGAATCCAGAAATAAAGGTGCCAAGACAACTCCAGTCAAGTTTGTCTTTTGGTACCTCACACTGTCTAGTACCACTTTTTTCCTGTCTTTGTGCTGACCTTTATGCTGTCCCTAAACCCTCTACTGAAGCAATCCCTGTAAGGGGAATTGAACAGATATGCCTGCCCAATTTTCCAAAGCGGTCATGTATCCTAAAACTGTTTACATCCCCACCTGTCTTCCAAGTCAAAACACCCAGTACAGCTGATCACAGGTTGAAACTAGAATAAAATTACTCTCATTGATTTCACAGCAGAAATAATTAGCTTTGCCTAGAAGTCTCAGCAGTAAGGAAAAAAAATAATAGAAGCCTGTTAATCCAAATAATTCCCAACTGGTGAAAATATGGGTTGTGGTCAAGGGGAGTAAACATTTTCAGGTAGTGATGCGAAGAGGGGAGGGTGGAGTTCAGTAAGGGAGCAATACACAGGGTAACCATACATGCCTAGGGGCCAATTCCCTAATTACATTCCCTGAGCAGTTCTTGATTTTCATGGCTTTCCTTACTTTACCTCCCCAGACCACAATTATCTAAACTCTCAGACATTTCTTTTTTTTCCCTACCCTCAGTGGTTGTTAAGACTGCAGGTTCTCAAAACAAGATGGCTCACACAATAGAAATAAAAGATGGTGTTATAACAGCAATACGAGGGTTACTCTTTCCAACAATAGGTTATTTCTAAATCAAATGTTTCTTGGTTGGGTATTTCTTATATAAGAAAAGGGATCATGCTAACATTGGTCAAACCCCTAGGGATATTTTAATTCAGCTACCATTATGAGGAATATTTTCATATAAAAATTCACTTCTAAAACTCATATTCAACTATATCAACAATATTTGCTATTATGCAGCAGGTCATCATCATTCACTGCAATATGCTCTGAAACCCTCAGTCTCCAAAGCCCTAACTATATTCTAATTAATCATGCCCAAGTTAAATTTCAGCTACCCTGTTACTTCAGTAGTTGGCTTCATGTTCTCAAACCCAAAACAATCATGGTGCCTCTTAAAATGTGATGAACTACTCGAACTTCTCTTTCTCTGTACTAAGAGTGGACTCCTTGGCTGCCAGCAGGAATAGAAATAGCTGTTATCACTAATTTTTGAACAAAGGTGAAGTGTTCTTGTCCCAAAACCCTGCCATGTATCTTGTTTGGTATTGAAAATCTATAAGCCTTTAGTCTGATCTGATTCCTCTTCTGGAGCATTCCAGAGAAATGGAAAACAGAAGATAAGTAGAGGCAGTAGGTGGTATATATTTGATAATCCTAAAAAGAAACTGTCTTACTATCCAAAGGACAGAAATAGACACTCTTTACCAGAAGTATCCCCAGTGCCTATGAAAGCAGCAGTATACCATAAAAACTCAATAAATGAGCATTTCTTTACTAGTCAAGTATCCCAGGCAGGTAGACAAATTAGGAAAGCTATAACAAAAGGACAACAGAGGCCTCCATGCTACCAAGAGAGATATCTTCCTAAAATGCATATCACTCATTTGTAATAATTAGTGAACATTTACTATAGGCTAAGTAATAAATTAATCCAGAGAAATCAGTAAAACATAGACCCTATCCTAAATGGCTCACAATCTGGCAAAGGAGAAAGCCAGTTTATTCTAATACAACCTGATAAGTGCTAGAAGTCTCCATCAAGTTTTATAAGAACACAGTTTAAGAAGTGACTAATTCTGCATGGGTGAAGTGTCAGCCAAGACTTTACAGAGCAAGTAGCACCTGCTCTTAAAAGAATAAACAGGAGTTCACAAGACGAAGAAAGGACAGGTGAGAGGGGGTAGGTAAGAACAGTTTTCTAGTTGTAAGGAACTACAACATGTAAACAGAGGTCTGTCTGTACATAGCAATGCCCATACCTAAGTTCAGGAAAAGGCTAATAATTTAATATGACTAGAGTATTAGGTCTGAGGGGAAAAAAATCACTAAAGATGAGGCTGGAAAGAAAGAATGGGGCTAGACTGTGAAGAGCCTTTTCTGTCACATTGAGAAGTTTGGATTTCATCTTGCAGGCAGAGGTTTTTAAGCAACGTGTCAATTAGATCTTGTTTAGAATGTAACAGCAGTAATAATATGAAAGACAGATCAAAAGAGAAATAATGAGTGGCATAGATTTGTAACTACTGTAGTGATTTCAGTGAAAAATGATGTGAGATATGCCTCAAGAATTTATTCACATCCATAAAAAATTTCAATGGTACCTATCTATAAAAGTCTAACTCAACACAGTATTCAAGGTCCTTGACGATCTAAAGTGTGCCTACCTTTCCAACTTCACTTCCTGTCCCTTCTTTTCCCCACATCTTACAATCCAGCCACATCAGACTATGCACCATTTCTTCAATCAGTTATGAACATGCATACAAGCTATTTGTTACTTCTGCACAGACAAGTCTTAACAAACTCCTACTCATCCTTCAAGGACAAGGTTTAAAAAAGGTTATATCTGTAAAGTCTTCCCAGACTCCATCTCTCCCAAGGCAAAAATTTATTATGCTTTCTTCCAGGCTTTCACATCACAACATTCATACCACTAACATAGTACTTATCACATCACATTATTAGTTATCTATTAATCTATCCCCTCTGCTAGAATGGCTGAGCTGAAACCAATCATTTACAAATAAAATTCAAATTAAATTATATAATTAAAATCATGAAATTAACCTATATATACATATATTTATATACACACACATATATATACACATTTTTTTTTTACCTGGTAAAACTTGAATTTGAACCCAAGAATATGACACAGTGTTTGCGGTTCACACATACTCATGTAAGATTCTAATAAAGATATAAAGAAGTCATCGTGTTCCGGCCTGCATTCAAACACTTCTAAAATGACATCCAGAACTCTATTGGGATCCAGATTAAAGCATCCTGCAACAAATGAGATATACACAAATTCAAAAGTGATTATACATCATTTCTAGTAAAGTCATTAACTTTCAGGGACAACTTACATAACAAAATAAAAATGTTTTCAGAAACAACTTCTTCTACAAGTTTGCTTCCCCTGCCCCAAAGGGAAATCTTCATAATTTTCAAGGTCATCAAGTCCACTCCCCACGTTTTACAAATGAGAAATGTGACCTGCTCAGGATTACAAAATGGGTTAATGACAGGGCTCAGGCTGGAGCCCAGGACCTGTGACACTAAGTCAACCGAACTTTCTTCTATGCCACACTATCTTATCAGTTCTTGATTACTCAAGGCTAGTGGAAGAGTTTCACATTTTTAATTCTTAGCAAAATTTGAAAATCAATCAATGCATTTTAGAAGATGGGCAACTAAAGGGGCTTTTTTAAACTGATTTATGCAGAAATAGTTGCAATGTTAAACAAGTTAAAAATTCAGGTTCATGAAAGTAGACCATCATTTTTAGAATCGCTTTTTAGTTTATCTTACATATACAACAGAGTTACAAAATATAATTGTACCACTGATTTATATTTATAGTTTTTGGCACCATTCTAAAGGAAAACAGGTATACTACTGATAGAAAAGAAATGAGAGAATACCAAGGAGTTGGGGACAAAACATAAGCAAAGAGAGGAAAGAAAACAGATAATCTAGGTAGAGCAGGAACAGGAAGGGAAAGAAGCACTGAATAGGTGCTGATAGCTACTTATCCTTGCTAATCTCCTAGGGTAAGTTAAAAAGGGCCAATAGACACGAATTTAATAAACATTTCTATCAGCCACCCTATTATTACATCTATTTCCACTCAGCTTCAGCTGTTACCATAATTATATTATAGCAAGTCACACCATACGTGCATTTATGAGAATGCAACCATTTACACAGAGCAAACAAACAAAAGAGAAATAATTTAATGATATAGGCAATTCCACTCATCATTCTCTAAATACAATGTATGCTTATGACCCAGAGTGAGCATATCAATCTGCTGTTCCTTCAGTTTGTATCAGTTCCCTTGTGCCTTGTGCATCAAGCTGAATGGAATTCTAGTATTTTTAAATATATATTTTTCATTAGACATGGTCCCTAACTGCAAGCTAACCACTTCATTTGGGGCAAGTAAATAAACACTGATTTCTTCTAATGCTAGAGAAAAAAAGAACTGTGTTGAACTTAGGTAGAAACATTAGGTCTAAACATTATACCTATGGTGACTCGGGGGATTTTTCAAAGAAAATTATTATAAAACCTGTTAGCGATTTCCAGAGTTAATTTTATTATTCGCCACACTTAAGTATATTAAATGCTATAAAACTAATGTCTAATTCGCAGTATATTAGCAATCACTTAGAAAACCAGACTCTCCAAATATAGAAGTATTTCTTCTATGAAATCCGAAGTTAAGAACACATTTTCTTCCACTTCTCATACTAAGAAAATAAAGGACCAACACTGTGATCATCTCTTACTGAAAAGAGCTCCAGACTTTTACAAATTCTCCAGAGATGTTTACCCAAAGTTCTAGGAAGAAAACTTCTAAATATTTTTGTCTCTCCTTGTACCCCCAAAAAGTATGGCCTATGAATGTACAAGTGACTCCAAGACAGCAACTGGAATTTTTTAATGCTGCTGGTGGAAATATAAAACAGTACGACTACTTTGTAAAACTGGCAGTTTCCTCAAAAGTTAAATTTACAACTACCGTATGACCCAGCCATTTCACTCCTAGGTATTTACTGCAGGAGAAATAAATGTCTATGTCCATACAAAGACTTGTATACAAATATTCATAGCAGCTTTATTTATAACAGAACACTCAAATATCCATCAACACATGAATGGATTAACAAATTGTAATACAGTATAACTGTAGACTATACAATGGAATACTATTCAGCAATAACAAGGAAAGAACTTTTAATACAAGCAACAACATGGATGAGTCACAAAATAATTATGCTGAATGAAGCAAGCCAGACCAAAAAAGAATACTGACTATATGATTCCATTTATAAAAGAAGTATAGAAAATGCAAAATAATCTATAGTTTAGAAAGAAGATCAATGGTTACCTGGGGAGGAGGAAAGAGGGAGTGGGAGTGAAGGAGGATGAACTACAAGGGGGCAAGAGGAAATTTGGGGGGGAGTGACAGAGATGTGCATTATCTAGACGGTGGTGATGTTTTCACAGGTGTATACATATATTAAAACTCAACTGTACACTTTAAATATGTGCATTTTATTGCATGTAATTATACCTGAATAAAGCTTTAAAAAAAAAAGCCTCCAAACTGCTGTAACACTGATAATAGATTATGGAATTACAGTCTAGTGAATTTTTCAACCTTATAACTGCTCCTACATTTTTATTTTAAAATAAAAAATTGAATCACTAAATAAAAATGAATAATGCTCTATTCTATCAGAGAGGACAAAAGATACATTGAATATAATTTTGAAAAAAATGGCTAGCTTATAATTACCCCTTAAGCTACATACATAAAACCTGTGACAAGGACTAGAACAGCAACATGTTACATGGAAATACTGTGTTTCATTAACATTGCTTTAAAAAGTTTGTATTTCTAATGTGTTACAATATGAACCACTGACATGTTCTGTTTAACACTATTACTCCATGAAGGCTATTTTATCAGTGATTTGTACTATCAACTAACTACCAATTTCTTTCTAGAGGCAATTTAAGGTAGGAATCTAGAAGAGGTATGCACTTTTATTTATAACAGATAACAACCTTTCCATCTTTCACAAAAGAAAAGCTGGCTTATGAATTTTGTATTAAATATCTCAGGTGTCATAAGTTAGTCCAATCAATTGGAATGACCTTAGCTACATAATGTGGAAAAAGTAACCAAATCAAGGGTTTAGAAAATCATTTTTAAAACCTTAGAGATTTGCCAAATAACAGTTAAGCTATTTCATATACAATGAAATTCTAGTAAAAGTAAGCTTGAAATGTCCAAAATATTTTTTTTCCCTAATGGCAGCCCATGACAGAACATCTTAGAAAAGCTTTTGTCCAGTCCAAGCACTGATACTCATGTGATCTTGAGACAGATCATAAGCCTAGCTCCGTACTTCTACCACCAGCTACATTAAGGAATATATACACACGTATGCCTTTTGAGGAACAGTAAATCATATTAGAAGTGGAAAATTTTTTAAATGGCAGACCTGTAATGGCCATGGATTCATTCTTTCATTAAATAAACATTAAATAACTACCCACTATGTGCCAGGTGCTTGTGATACAGCGATTAACAAAATGCCTTTCTTACTCTTAAGGAGAGTTCATACTTTTTTTGGATGATACATCTTTGAAGAAATGCACTGAAAAGTAACTGAAGTTTCCCCCAAAGATAGCCAAGATGGCCAGTATATTAGAGTAAGTGATTTCAACTGGAGGCAAAAAATATGATTAAAGTGACAATGGTTTGAGATTCTCAGAAAAAAAAAAGACCAAGATAATACTATAAACATGACCAGGAAAGATGTTCAGCCTGTACATTCAGAAAACAGAATGATAGCTTCCATAATCATGTTCCTAACAGAATGAACCTTGCAAGAGAAAAATCATGTTTTGAATAAAAGGACATGATCTAGCATGTAGAATTACTTTAGGAACAGACTATGATATGGTCCAAATGTTTTTTGTCCCCCTCCATCCATGTTGAAATTCTAATACTCAATGTGATGGTATTAGGAGGGGACTAGGTCATGAGCAGAGCTCTCATGAATCAGATTAATGCCCTTAAAATTGAGACCTCCCTTGCCCCTTCCACCATGTGAGGATATAGCAAGTCAGCAGTCTGCAACCTGGAAAAGGGCCTTCACGAGAACCCACTATACTGGCACCCTGATCTTGGATTTCTAGCCCCCAGAAATGTGAGGATTACATTTCTGTTATTTATAAACCTCCAGTCTGTGGTATTTTGTTATAGAAGCCCAAATGGACTAAAACGGGCTAATAAAAACTTATGCTAGACTATTTGCAAAAAACTGCACATCTCAAGACAAGAACCACCAGAGAACCAAGACGCAGAGAAATGCACCTAACAAAATAAAAGTGTAGTTGTAAAAAAAACCCAAAAACCTATGCTTAAGAACACCAACTGCTATCTTCTTTTTCATAGTAAAGATAAACAACTTCTTGACTAGTGTACAGTAAAAAAACTTCAAAAAAGCAAAACCTTAGGTACAGGAAGCCATCAACTGCCTTCCCCTTCCAAGAGATAGGAGAGAGCTGACACAATAAGATGCTCCAAGGTTTAAGGGCTCTTATGTCCAGACTGATTCAAAGATAAAATACTAAGTACACTCAAGATAATGTAGTCAAGGGGGTTAAATGTCCCACAATCTGTCCAAAAATAAGATCATTTGACTTGGAGTTTCATTTGGTTTTTAATGTTTCTCTGGTCACTTAACAAGCAACCAAGAGGATTTGTGAGACAGGAAGGAGGAAAGACTTTCACCCCACCCTTCACCATCCCCAGCCAAATCTGTGACCTTGGACACCAGGCAACAAGTGAAGGTCCTGAGGTTTGTTGAAGAGGGCTTTGATTCTGGGTGAGAAGGAAAGGGTCAGAGAGCCAAGGCCAAAAAGATCCTGGACCACTAAACCCGAAAAGCAGGAAGAAGCACTGTCATTTTCCAGAACTAAAGACGAGTAAGCTAGCTTTATGACTAATTTTCAGCCAGAACTTTCAATTTAGAGCAAGGATCAGCATAATACGGCCTGTGGGTCAAATCCATTTGGTTTTTATAAATAAAGTTGTACTACAACACAGACACACTTGTTTATTTACATATTGTCCATGGCTGCTTTCACACTACAATGGCAAAACTGACTAGTTGTAACAAAAACCATATGACCCACAAAGGAAAAAAAAATATTTACTCTCTCACCCTTTACAGAAAAAGTTTGCTGACCACTGATTTATAAGAAAGAAAAGGAAAGAACACTTAGCTATTACTTTCTTTGAAGGGCATTCAGAAGAGTAGAGTGCTTATAGTTTAGTTCAGCAATCAAAGGACTCCATCTCTGATTATCTTTTCCTCTAATTTCTAAAAGATGCCTTTTGCCATCTCGATGCAGGGATCATTCGTGTGTTGTCTATGAATTGGCAGCTCAAGAGCCTAATAATCACTATGCATGCCTATTAAGTTTTTCAAACTCAGTGTCAGACTTGACATCACAACCACCAGGCAGAATCATATGGTTCTTCTTCCTTGCTTGCTTACTTGCTTGCAGTAAACAGCCCCAGGCTATCTGACAGGATATAAATATTGTTTCTTATATTTAGGACATAAACATTTTGATGTGCCAGAATCTTTAGGGGATAAATGACTATCTACTAATTACAGAATAATAAATAAGGATTTCTCCTGCTCAGACCAAGTACCCTAAAATATAAGTGTCTCTAAAATGCATGCCTCCCAAGCCAGATATTGGTTCTGCCAGTGGCTGGTGAAGGAGATCAGACCTGAGATAGCTTTGGATGGGGTACTATCTGTCCAGATTGCTCCTAAAGAGGAAACAGTGAGAACAAACAAGAAGAAATTCATCCAAAGATGCCATGGAAAACAAGATGTTATGTTAGTGAACCGCTCTGGCCAGATGAGACAAGGCCTGTGTGAAGTCTGCATTGAGGGGGATTCCAATAAATTCTAACACTGAAAGAGTGAGTAC